>NC_052056.1:112628864-112928864 GCF_903992535.2 Arvicola amphibius | reverse complement strand
GTGGATGGCCTTAGTACAGGAGCAGGACACCTGAAAACACTAGGGAAGGCTTGGGAGAGGCAGGGATGTGAGAAACAAAGACAAGCCTGCAGAGGGAGCTGGGGGAGGGGGTCTGTGCTCTCTTCCAGGGCAGGTTGCCCCAGGGTCCGCACCCACTCACCAGTCCAGATGGAACTCCAGGGCACAGGCCAGTGTGATCTTAGGAGTGAACAAGAAAGGACAGGTTGTGGCTTAACAGTTAGGTGTTTATATGTCAAACTGACAAGGGGTCAGTTGTGCTGGTTAGTCTTATGTCAACTTGACCCAAGCTAAAATAATCTGAGAGCATGGAACCACAATTAAGAAAATTCCTCCCTCAGACTGGGCTACAGGCAAGCCTGTAGGCTATTTCCTTCATTAGTGATTGATGTGGGAGGATCCAGCCCACAGTGGATTGTGCCACACCTGGGTTGGAGTCCTGGGTTCTATAGGCTGAACAAGCCCTAGAGAGCAAGCCAATAAGCAGCACTCCTCCACGGCTTCTGTGTCAGCTTCTGCCTCCTGGTTCCTGACCTGTTGAGTTCCTGCCCTGCCTTCCTTTGGTGCTGAAGAATGACAGGGCAGAGTCAGTCGGATAAATCCTTTGTTCCTCAGGTTGGCGATGGTGTTTTGTCACAGCCAATAGTGACTCTAAGACAGCCAGCCAAGGAAGAAAGCCGGCTCTGAGTGCGGACAGCAGCCTGTCGTCTAGGGCCCCATCATGCAGGGCCTTTATTAGAAAGTCTATTCCTCCTACTCCCCCCCCCCCCATTGACCACTGCCCTGCCATGCTGTCTCCAGATAGATGAGGAAACCTCTGTAACTGGGAGTATGACAAAAAGAGAATTAGATAATTTGAGCTAAAGTCAAATGCAAGAATGAACTGAACTTACCTATACAATCTATTACGAAGATATGAAAAAATAGTGTGCCATGCAGCCAAACCATCATAAAATGTTTTAAAGAAATAACACACTCAGGACTGGAGAGGTGGTTCAGTGTTCAAGAGCAGTGGCTGCTCTTCCAGGGGACCCAGGTTCAAGTCCAAGTACCCACATGGAAAGGTAACTCTAGTTCCAAAGAATCCAATGCCCTTTCTGGCAATGGGCTCTAAGCAAGCACATAGTATACAGACATACCATGTAGGCAAAACACTCATACACATAAAAATTCAATTAAATCTAAAAAAAAAATACATACTAGTAAAATTAAGGATGATACATAAAAGTAATGCTACAATAGATTTATAACACAGGTAAATTGCTCCTTTATTCTTCAAAACATTTCTTGTGAGTGAGTCAGGACCACGAATCCTGGTGTGGGACCCAAGGTCTGGGCTTCGGACAGGAAGGAAGTAGGTGAGGTAAACCTTGGAGGCCTAGCATCTGATGGCCATAGTTTCCCCATATTTATAGTAGGACAATGAGGGTTCATGTAGCTCTCATAGAAAAGGGACAGGATGAAGGGACTTGTAGACTCTGCCTGAGCAATGCTTAGAATCATACATTCCTATGGCGGGAAGGCAGACAAACCAGCGCTGTGTTTGAGTGGAAGGAAGGCATACATGCTCGCACAAATAGCTTGGAGTGTGGGTCACTCAGAAGCATCAGGGCTGAACTGCTCTGCTACTTGTGAAGAACTACTGTTAGCCTGGGTCTCACTCAGCCCCTGCATGAACTGCATGGCAATTTCAGGAGGTAAGGATGTAGCGCAGTTATGGGTTAGCGCTGGTTTGAACGATAAAAACAAGTAATAAGAAGGGCAGCTGCTGAAGCTGCAGTTCATACAATTGCATTTGGAAAGCAAAGAGTAGCTCTGAGTTTACCAGTTTTTTAATTTCTTTCATCCATCACTATTTTGTTTCTCTTGGAAACCAGATTTTCATAGAAACGAGTGATTCATTCTCTTACCTTTGGCTCTGTCAAGTGAAATAGCTCCATTTGACAACTTCCCCTAGAAGAAGTGACATATTTCCTACTTATACTGCTCAGAATAGTGTCTTCTATCTCTTCTTTGTCTTTGAGACCAGGACCCAGGACCTTACACAGAGTTCTCTAGGAATGCGTGGAGAATAGGGTTCCTGAGCTTCAACTCCCTCAGAGCAGATGCCATCAGCTTCTGAGATGATGACGGGAGGCCACAGACCCAGGTTAAAAACTCCTTGCAGGCATGGTTGCAAGTCTGGAGTAGGTAGAATTAGGAGGGTCATTCAGAACAAGGCTGTTCATGTCCTCAGAGCTGCTGCTAACTGAACAGAGGAGATGAAAGCCTTGCTATAAACTAAGCAGGAGTAGCTGCTTTGAAGGAATGGGGCAGAGAAGTTCTGGAGGAACTCAGACTCGAGAGCTTCCTTCTCTAACCTAGAGGGATCTGGGGTCCTGGCAAGAGGCCTGGAGCCCACAGTGTGAGGATGTCAGGCGGGTCTGGAGTAGCTTACTTGGGTCACACCTCTTAGGGCTGGAGTGCTGGGTTCCTGAAGCTGGTTGTGGGTTGCAGGGTGTAGGTGGCACTTGGCTCCTTGGCACCTCTTCAGCGCCTTGCGTCTGGGTCTGTGATTACCCGAGGCAACTCTCAGCAGGCCAGGACTCGCTTGTATACATAGCTGAGGGTAATGAGAACATCCTCACCCGCAGGTGCCTGCTGGGGGAGCAGCGCCTTGCTGGAGCAGGTGAGCCGTGCCTCAGTCAGGTGAGGGCAATTCTTACTGAGACGCGGGGCTCACAGGCTTCCAAGCGCCACAGAAATGTCTTACGCTAGACACCACTACGAAGACAAAAGCTACCAAAACTCAGTCCTTGATAGCCAGGTGCCATGGTACATGCCTGATGTCCTGGCACTGGAGAGCTAATGCTAGCTTTGCCGACCTAGTAAAATCTTGTCCAAAAAAACAACATGAAACAAAACAAAAAGTCCCTGTCTCTGAGGGAATAACCTCTAGTTTTGTTTCGTTGCTGTTTTTTTTCTTGTAATTTTCTAAGAAGGTGCAAAATAATGTATTGACTCCTTTATTAGCAAATCTGATCTGGAAGTTTTATCAAAATATTATTCTACAGAGATAATCTTTGCATGTGGAAGGCACATTTTTTTTTACTTGCCTTTGCTTATAATACAAATATCTAAAAGGCTTGTGCTCATTTTCAAGAGGCTTTCAGTCATTTGAATTGGATTCTTCATGGAACCAGATGTCTCTTAGCACAAGTGACCACCAAGTAGCCCATGATTGTCTGAGAGTAGCAAGGTGTATTTCACAATGCCTCTGCTTTTGAAGATTTACATTTTACACCAAAATGTAGGTCCTTGAGCTTCCTGGGGAATTCTTCATCGTGGAATGTTTGGCTATAATTGCTGCAGTGGGGTTGCTTTTCTCTAACTCCATATATTTTGTGTATTTATGACACTAGTTTTAAAATGAATTCTTAGCCTCCATAGAACTTCAGCAGTCGGCACACAGACAGGCCACAAGCCCCTGAACACGCTCTCAGGTATTCTTGGTTGTCTGGAAAGCCTGCCAGAAGCTTCCCAAAACTTACCACAAGCCCTACCTCCTCACAGTTCATTCCCTACACCCCAGAGCCCCACATCTATCTGGCTCTTGGCACCACACAGGCCTGCTTCACCACTTCAGCTGGTCTCAGAGTTGCCCTCCTAGTGAAAATACAGTGGAAAACATTCCTGTATGCAGAGGAATTCTGTCCCCTGCGGGCATGTGGGCTTGGCCTTTGGTCCCAGCAAGCGGTTACATGACCACCTAAAGCCATGCTTCTTAAGATGAACATTCATGAAGACAGAGGCTGGGGCCCACACACCCAGCCTGGGGGTGGGGAAGGGGGGTGCACGCATTGCGGATGGAAGTGTCCTCTTCATTATCTCTGTTCATGGGAAGTTTTACTCTGCCCAGGGCTGTGCCTTTGCTTGTTGATGCCAGGGCTGTCCTGGCTTTGCTCTGCTATGCTCTGTGGTGAAAGAGGAAAGACAAGCTCAGCTTTCGGGAAAGATAATCTAAGAAGATGAAGGTGATTAGTTATTTGGGTGGCAGTAAGGATTTGATTGAACTGGAGGACAGAAGACTGTGACCAGTGAGGGAGGAGATGGCTTTGTGGGGAGGGGTTTGGTGACCCAAGACTCAGTTCCAGACTCTCATCTGCACAGAGGATGTTGTTTTACTGTGCAATTGTAAGAGTTGCTTCTGTAGGCAACAAACATAGCTGGAACCCTGGGTCTGTGCTGCTTTCTAGCTTGAAGACTCTAGATTCTTTATTCCTCTGCATTAGCCCTTTTCTGTAGGCTGGGAAGAGAGGAGCATGATTCCATTTCCTGTCAGCCCTGTTCCCAGTAGCTCCCTAACTTCAAGACCTGAGAACTACGGAGCTCTGTGTTTCTTGCATACAGAACCAGCTTTGGATTCATAAGGGCTTCACTCCCTCCCTGGTCTGAACTCTATATTATGAAGGATTCAGGTGCTATTTCAGGTCTTGGTCAGACATGGGGAATTGTTCCTGTTCTTAGTAAGGGGCCACATGCCTTGCTATTTCTCATAGCTACCATTCTGATGATTTTTAATTAAATTTAACTCATTAGTCAATTTTACTGGGTGCTGTTTTAGAGCTGAAATACTTGGAAAGCTCTTTTGGCCTCTGCAGCTTTTCTGAGGCTCAAGTTCCCCTAAAAAGTGAGTACTCATCCTTCATCCTTGCGGGCTTGAATTTACATCTCACAATGGTAACACAACCCTGAGCTGGCCATTCCTCACCAGCGGAGCCTGTCAGTGCCGTGCGGAGGCTGTGCTGCTCGTTTCCATTTGGAGTGTATAAGTTTCTCAGCTTAGCATAGCACGATATTGTTCATGCCAAATCCTTGATGCCAGGACAAGACCTGACTTATTATTATAACTGATCTGTTTTCCAATCCCTCCCTCCAGGCTTCCTTCCTTCAGTGCTGGTGATCAAGCCCAGAATGTGCTTTACCACTGAGAGACATTTTTAGCCCTTCTAGATTTTTCTTTTGACATCTAGAACTCTTCAGTCTACCCCTTTTCAGAAAAGTGGACATTCCTTCTGTTGTTGGTAGACACAGAAGAAGCCAGAGGGAAACCCAACCCAAGACTTTGGACAGAGACTTTCCTGCTTCTGCTTTCAGGACTCCAACTTCTAGGCAGGGTGCATATTACAGAGACAATGTGTGTGTGTGTGTGTGTGTGTGTGTGTGTGTGTGTGTGTGTGTGTGTGTGTGTGTGTGAGAGAGAGAGAGAGAGAGAGAGAGAGATAGAACTAGTGTGTGGGTGTACGTGTGTGTGTGTGTATGAATGTGTGCAGATGTGTGTGAGTGTGTGGATGTATATGTAAATTTTACACACCCAGGAGAAAATTAGAAAGCACGGAAAGACCCCACTTCTAGGAAATTTTGTTGTTATGGCTGGCACAGAGAAACCCCGTTGTTCTCCTCTCAACACACATTTTTTATTTATTTGTTTCAGTTTATAGAAGTCAGAGTATTGAGGAGTTTGGTGGTGATAATGATGCAGTCAGGTAAAAAATTCTTTGAACTTTTAAAAGCCCTTTGTGTTTTCCTAACAGTTACTCACTGAAGGGCTGGGGTAGGAAAAATGCAGGCAGGCTGGTGCCTGCTTTCGAGTGCCCGAGTTTGAGCAATAGTGTACCTATAATTCAGCCAGTCACTTTTTTTCCCCTCCTGATGGTGGCAGCAAGAAGTTGGACAGGTTTCTGAGTTCTGAGTACATTTTGTCCTATGATAAAAATGAATGTTTTGTTTCCATCTTTGTGTATATGTGTGAAATGGGTTCCCGTGCCCTGGTGGAAGTTACTGGTCTGTGTGAAAAACTGAGCAGGACACAGTAGGCCCCAGGTAGTCAAAGCCACCAGCCCAGCTACCCCTGATTCACTAGGAAGCTGGAGAAGGCAGGACATTCACTACCATAACTATTCCTCTTTCTTCCAGATGTCGCTGGTCACTTCTAGGCTCTGGTGTCCAAGGATGTGTGGTGGATGGTTCTGGCAGAGCTACACTTGTATTTGGAGAGCCTTAGAAGCTGGGCCTGGTGGGCAAGTGGCCAAGAGATGCTATCTTTCTAACATCTGCCGTCATCTCTGCTGTGTGGGAATTAATGGCTGCGTTTGAATAATTAGGTCTTTGCACCACAGCACAACAAAAGCAGGGATTGCTCCATTAAAGCCAACGTAATTACTGTAGCTCCCTTACTTAACCCTCCTTTCATCCCAGCAGAACCTGCAGTGTTTGCGAAGGTCTGGACTCCAGTGTCTCTTGTCCTGGCTACTTTGGGTCAGGCCCCTCTCCAGAGTCTTCTCTCTGCTATCTACAAGCACTGGAAAGGGAGCTACAGCACTGAGGACACAAAAGCCTCTGTTTGGTCATGTGTGAAGTCTGTTCCTTCTACCAGACTGTAAGCACAGACTTTGCTCCTCTTTTATAGTCTGGAGCTAAGGTCTCCTGACCTCTCTGGACCTAGGTCCACTCATCTGGTCGTCACCACATCTGCTCCATCTACCTCCAGGCTGACTGTAAAAATCAAATGAAGTCACAGATATAAAAGTGATCTGCAAAGTATTAAAAATGCCACACAAATCATAAAAATGCTGCAGTTACCTAGAATGAGGCACTGGGACTCTAACCTTGTCAACCTTGGGCTCAAAATGAGGCTCTGTAACCCTCACTTTTTAGGAAATTAGATTGCATGGTGACCAAGATAACCCTACAAAATAAGTGTCCTGTCTTACAAGAAACCCTGGATTTCAGAATTACATTACTAATGCATTATTATTATAAAGGGCTACATTTACTTTATCGTGAGTTCTTTTTCCTAATCAATGGAGCAGCATTCCTGGAGCACCTGCTGCATGGTATCAGCCATACTGAGGCAGTCAGTGCCTTCACCGGCACCAGCACAAGTATGGGGCATTGGTGCATAAACTATCTTCCCAGTTCCTTAAAGTCTGGGAAAATCATGCCACATTGCTGGGAAAGACACAGAAGGCCCAGGATTCAAAGGAGGAAGGAGGGAATTCCTATACTTCTTTTTCTCAAATTTAATATTAGTGTTGAAGAGGAGTCATAGAAAAAATGGAGCACACCTTCAAGGATGGCTGGAGTCCGTCTATGAAGGAGCGATGAGGGGGTTAAAAATGATAGTGACTGGGTTTCTGTGAGCCATTGTTCAGAATGTGCCTAGAGATGCAGTCCTTGCCTGCTTCTCTGGGAGTCAACGTCTTATGCTGGGTCTGAGTTGCCTGCAGTCCAGGTGAGAAGTTTTGGTGTGGGTTAACAGTGGCGGTAAACCTCTTAAGTCTTAGCCCTGTCTCTTGAGTTCTCCCATTGCTCAAGGCGGCAGGCTCCTCCGTGTCTAATGACACGCCCTCAGCTCTACCTAGCTCACCTAATAGTGTATTAATGAGGGGACAGATAAACGACACTTATTGCTGTGGAGAGGGCACGAATAACATATCTGTTCTGTGCCCCGCAAAGCTTATGTTTTGTAGAGTGTATAGACACTTCCAGGACAGGGCCTATGGAGGGCTAAGTACAGCGTGGCATGATAGGACTGCAGGCCAATGGCGCGGGAACACAGAGCACTAGAGACGTTCTGAGGTTAAGCTAGAGGCAAGTCTTGTGCATGAGTATGTTATTAAATGAAGATAAGGGCAGAAAGTGCCATAAGGATGGGAGGAAATGTTGGGATCCTGGACACGAGAGTATGACATGAAGGAGTGTCAAAGGACATTGAATTTTAAACACAGAATCCAGAAAATCATGATCAAGGTTAAAAAGCTGAGATTGTTATCAAAGAGAATGCCTTTAGTTAATGCCAGTCCCTAGACTGGCATGCTAGCATTGCACTGGACACTATGAAGCCAGTACACAGCAGATTATCTATATGGATGCCTATTCCTCATAAGGAAAGAGTTGCTGAAATCTGGGGGGCGGGGGAATGAGACACTCCAGAGTCTCTAAAGTCTATGATTTGGGATTGAGAACACTCACTGTTGATATATCCCTTAAATGGTGATTTTTACACACTAGACAAGACATCAAGGGATTGATTGTGTCTAGGACCTCAGCAATACTCATGTAGATAAGTAACACAAAGCCTGTTGAGGGTGAGATGCTTGCATGTGGAACTTGGGATGCTCTGACTTCTTCGTAGAGATTAAGATAGTGTATAAAGGAGGAGAAATTTGATGGAGAGGAAGAGTTGGAATTTTGTGGGCAGAAGGAAGCCCACTCTGGAGAGCGATAAGATATAGGGACATGTGGTGCGGCCAAGTGTCCAAACATAGTGGCTGAAGTGACTTGAAGGAGCTAGACACTCGGGAGCTTCTCAGAATGGTACAGCCAGCTTTCAGAAGCACCACCTGCTTTGACACCCTTTCCCAGATGGCACAAACTACCCTTTCTAAAATGTGGTGACTTGCTTAAGAAGGAAAAACTATCTCAGCCAGAGCTACTTTCATCCTGTAATTTTACCCTGATTTGAGCTGATTTGAGCATGCATGTCCTCTTTCGTTGGGAATGTGTGGTCAGCAAGGAGTTTGGAAATCCGCACTATTGCACTGTGATAAGAATGGAGACAATCACTTCATTCCCCAGCCACCCCCTCGATCACCAACTTCCGCGCAGCTCCCGGCAGAGCAATGCAACAGTCTTCCAGATGGTGACCACTTGGCTGGCTGTTGTAGCTTGTGCATCTAGTACATGCTTAGAGCAAACTAATGCGGCTGTCATTTGGAATCTGTTTGGGTGTGTCCCTTTTAGAAAGCTATTTACACGCACAGTGCTCAAAGACAGACATCAAACTGGCTCTTCCAGGCAAAGGAAAGCACAACTCAGTTGTAGATGCAGGAAAGCCCATAGTTGACCTCTTCTGTTTTCTCAGAAGTATGTTTAATTTTGTTTGAAGTCCAAAGTGAACAGGAAGCTATTTCGGCCTATGCTATGTTCAGTCGTTATGGATGGAATAAAAACACCGATTCCTTTCCTTGAATCCATGTAATATGTCACAGGCCTTCGGGGAGGTGTCAGGTTCTGAGAAACAAACCTGGCCCCTCAGTTTATATTTTTGTGTGCAAAGTGGTATCCCATTAGCTTTCTTAAGAGTCATCATAGCCTAAGCACAAGAACTCGACAGAGATCTGATACGGAGGGGTGTTTTCTACCCCACAATGCCTTGGGATCCAGGCATTTGCACCTTCAACAAATTCAGACTAGCTCCTGTGCATCAAGTCATGGGGAACAGCAGCCGACAGAGCTGGTGATGTTTGTGTTTTCATGGATTTACTGAGAGAAGAAAATATGAGAAGGAAAAAGAAGAAAGTAAAGCACAGAATGACCATAGGATGACACAGACCTTCCTCCATGCTCCTGTGTATAGAGATCACATGCCCTGTACCCCTTCAATAGTACTGAAATCTTCACCGCGAGCAGCCACACTGATGAAGGGGTTCAATTCTGCATTTACTTTGGAGTACTTCACTTGCTTGAGTGTTGCCTGCCACTTTCTCACAAAGCAAACGAGAGACATATTAGACACTGGCCTAGGATCAAAGCCCATTTTATAAGGCAAGAGGCTGGGATGTCAAGAGACACGTATTCTCCCTGGTGACAAGGGGCTACCTGGAGGCTGGCCAGGGTATTCACTGACACCCCTCCTTCAGCACAGTTATCTAACACATACTCACCCTCAGACCTCCAGGCTGCTCCACCCCCTCAGGCACCCCCAAACTCTGCAGCAGCCTATGTGTCATCAAAGCTGCCAGGACTGGAGACTCCACCAAACCACTCCCTCTCCTGCATCTCCTCCCACTGCAAACCATAATCTTGCAGACAGACAATGAGGATAGGATAGCTATTCAGAAAAATCGCGTGGCTGGGGAGGCTTAGGGCATGTCCTGACTGCACCTGCAGGTTTTCCTTTCCTGAGGCCGCTCGGCACTGGCTGTGCTGCACCTGCTGTGGGCCAGCGCCTGCCTCTCAGCACATACCTGGGACTCGGTACAGGCCCTGGCCTGCTCTACATCCTGCTGCCCCATTCCACCTCCTCTGCCCTGCTCCACAGCCTTGAGAGGCCAGCTTGTTGTTCCAGCCACCTGACGCCCTCGAATCATGTAGCCATGAAAGGCACAGAGAGCGGCACCTTAGCTCTTGTGCTCTTCTCTCCCACTGCCCCTACCTGATGTCCTCAAATTGTGGACCCAGAGAAGAAACAGAAATGCAGCAGCTTCTTGTCTGTCTCACGGTCACAGGAATGGTAGGACAGTGCTTGCTATGCTTCTGTGTGCTTCATTCAGCGTCCTTTCCTGATCATGGTGCTTCTTCATTTAGCAAATCAGCCTCACGGTTATGGGCTCCTACATGCTTATACCAGACAAGTCTAGAAGGGTGATGATCCCATTCCTCCAGTTCAACGGGGATGTGTGGCTGTAGCAGGAATTTTTGAGGTCAATTGTTTCTTATTAGAACCAGCATGCAAGCTTTCTATTAAAAAAAAAAACAACAACAACAAGGTATTTGTAGCTAGACGTTGAAATTTTTGAATCATATGCAAGCTCCAATTGATGTCTACAAGTGGGTTTATTCACAGAGACAAGGGGAGGCTAAGAAATGAGTAGTTGTTAGGCTGCTCACATGCAGGGAAAGGGTCACAGAGGAGACAGGGGGCATAATGGTCCTGTTTTTCTGAATTCCCAAGGAGGTTTGCTTTCAATGGCATGTACTAATTTTGTCCTGTGGTTTTTCCGTCGGCACTGAGGAATGAGAAAGGTTTGCCACACATGATATGACAGGTGCCACCAACTGTCCTGACCAACACGGCGGTATGCCTATTATGAATACTCTTGTGCCAGCAACCTAGAGTCTTCCTGAACCTTCCCTGGTGGGCATTCAGGTTTCCCTGGAACTCTCTTGGAGAAGATTATACCTGCCATCCAGATAATGGGTGATTGGCTTTTAGGTTCAGTCATTCATGTCAAGGAACTCTGGTGTTGCAAAGAGGGAAGATAGCAAGCACCTCCCCAGGTGAAGGGAGGGGGCGGAGATGTACCCTTCCCCCACATCTAAATGCCCTTTCACTCCACAAGTCCATGGGCAGGGGACTCTTTGCCAGTGGCCGGGACCATCTAATTCAGGGAGTGTAGGGTACAAAGAGCAAAGGAGGCAGAAATAAACAGAAGGCAGTGTGTGTTGGGGGGAATTTTCCTGATGGATTAAATGACAGCCCGAGGTACAGAGCAAGCCACAAATTACTGAGGCAGAGAGGGTTGTTCTGTGCCTACAGGCTGCAGGCAAATGCAATGCAGATGTAATGACATGTTGAGGGGATTAGTGCATGTCTTGGGCACTCCCTGTTGTAGCTCCCAAGGTTTCTATGTAGCCTTCCACAATTGGGAATGCAGGTAGAAAAAAGAGGCAGTGCAGGACATCTGCCCACCTGATGGACACATTGGGCCTAATCCTGTAGTTCTCAGCCTTCTTAATGCTGCAACTCTTTAAGACAGTTGCTCATAGTGTGGGACCCCCCCCCTCCCCCGTCACAAAATAATTTTGTTGCTACCTCAAAATTGTAACGTTGCTACTGCTATGAATTGTAGTGTAACTATCTGATATGCAGGATATCTGATATGAAACCCCAAAGGGACTACTCAACTACAGGTTAAGAACCACTGGAATATTAAATTTGCTGGTTGTTCTTCAAGGACACCCCACTGGCAGGTAGTCTCACCTTTCCCTGTAGCTATTCATCAGACTGTCTTACTGTGTTTCTACAAGGAAAGAAATGCTTTCCACTTGCAGGGCTATCAGCCACCAAGGTGTTCTTCCTGATGACGGACTGCTGAACTCTTCCTATCTGCAACAAAGACCCATTCCTTTTATCCAAGGTTTCTTCGGGTATGTATAAAATTAGGCTAACAGCTGCCTTTCAACAACTTCCATTTGCTGCGAGAGTGGTTGCTTTTCTTTAAAAACTTGATGCAACTGAATTAATCCTTGGCTTCCCTTCTTCTCTGTGACATAGTGACTTCTCTTGTAGTTTACCGTATCATTCCCAAAGCTGAAGTCTTACTTTGGGGAGTCCAGCGCTGAGCTTCCCACATGTCTATGTGAGTTTATCATGAATTGCCTTCAGAGACAAGACAGCTTTCTGGATCCATATATGTTTTCCCTCCACTGAAGCCCAGACCAGAGATGTTCATGGTTCCTAAAGTGATAGCCCCCTCTAAAGCTCCAAGTATCTGCTCTGTGCTTAGCTGTTTCTCTCTCAGTTCTGCCGGCCACTTTTTAGTTGAGGAACATCCAATAGGAGGATAAGCCCCAGAGAAGCTGCTCCACTTGCTGCCTTCTAGAGAATGGAGCTTGGTTATGCACCACATGGGCAGAACACACAGGACACTGATGTGTTCTAGAAGCCTCTGCCTACTCCATCAAGTTTGCAGTCTGATTTGATTTTCCTGGTGTTTGTGCCGAGCTGTTCCCTTCCTGACATCAGAGGTGTGTTTTCCTCAAGGAAAGCTCACTGTTTGCTTTAGTGTGTCTAGCAAAACCTAGACATGGGCAGATTCCCATTGTCCTCTTTTCTCAGGATTCTGTTGTCTTTCTCATTCTTGCTTCTCTGTCCTGCTCACATTAATCTGTCTCGATGGCATCCATGAAGCATAATTTTGTTTCTATCTGCTCTATAGGGATTAAAATTGTGGTCAATAACAGCTTTCCCTCCATAAATGTTTGCAAGAGTCAACTTAATGACTGCAGAAGCTTTGTGTCCCAGTAAAGAACTTCATTTCCCAACCATAACTCTTTTTCATCAGAGAATTTTTTAGTATGTGACCCTAGGTATATGGGTATATGAAACAGGTACAAAATCAAATGGTTACTGATAAATTCGAAATTTATTTTAAAATAGTGTTGGCACATATATAACTTTGCCCCTTTATAAAAGACGAAAAAGTACATTTACTACTGATGGGCCTGCTTATGTGTTTTTACATATGGAATTAAAAATTGTGGCTGAGTATCTTTACTGTTTTTAGAGTTGATCTGTATTTTGATTTTTGTGATCACCAATGCCAAGAATACCTCTTTGCATACATGCAAACATACATTCATACATAGTGTAAAAGATGGTAGACGCAAAGTTAGGACCATTTTATAAATTGTTGAATTGTGTCACAATTCCAACCTCAAATCCATTTGGTGATAATTTTATGAAATTTAAATCAACAATGACAATAGAAAACATAAAAGGTGACATTCTAACACAACATATTTCAAAGATATCTTATATATGGAGGAATGGTATGGAAAGTACATCTTTGTTTACCACAGTTAAACCACTGTGGTTCTGTGAGAGCAGAAGCGTTGGTGTTTTTGAGTAAAAACACGGCAACCCCTAACATTTCCTGGTCACTACACTGAGACGAGGTGGTTCCAGAAATGTTCAGTGGCACTGCGCAACTTTAGGGCATGCACAGAGTAAGCACGCTGTGTGTGGGGAGAGCAGCAACCAAGGTTTCCGTGGGGCTGTGTGACACAAGGCTGAGCGCCTCCTCCAAGGCCTGGATACCCTGCACAGATAATTAATGATCTTGCACTGCTGCTAAATTTTTAGTAACCCACAGTTTAGTTATGTGACGCCATATGTGGCACAAAATTTAAGAAGCGACAGCCTGAGTTCTTAGGAGCAGGAAAGCTGTCTCTTGCCTCGGCAGCACAATAAGGCCAACCCTGTTGGTGGAGGTCTGGGTGAGTGAGTCCTGCAGTTGTGAGCATGAGAAGGCTGTTCCCACTACTGTCATGTAGCAGCGTGGGTGGGGGAAAGATGCCCCGCTTGCCCCTTACCACCTACAACAGATGAGAGAGCTGACCTCCCCCTTATCAGCTACAATACTTAGGAAGGGGCCCTGCTCCTTTCCTAGGCAGCACAGTAGAGCTGACCCTGTCCATGGAGGTGTGGATGAGCCAGTCCTGATGTAAGTATGAGAGAACTGTCCCCATTACTCATCTGTCATGTGGCAGCATGGTCGGGGAGAGATGCTCCGCACTCCCACCCATCAATACCTTGAGGCAGATGGAAGAGCCGGCTCTGAGTTCCTAAAAGCAGGAGAGCTGTCCCTGCCCCTCAAGAGCTGCAGCACTTGGCTGCACTACACCATGCCCAAGCAGCACAGTAGATCTGGCCCTGAAGGTGAAGGTATGGGATAACCCACCCTGAGGATGCAAAAGTTGAAGAACGGGCTCTGCCCCTTGCACATCACTGCAAGGGGTGAACTTGCCAGGGCAATGCTGGAGAACTCACCCTGTGGTGAAGACATGGGAGAGCTGGCGGGCTGACCAATCCTGCAACTACCCAGACCCAGAGCCATGGTTATGAGTTGGCCCACCCCAACATCCATCCCATCTGTGATCTGCTGGAGTTCTGGGGTGGAGGAGAGGGTTGAGGGTATCCTGCAGACTCAGGGCTATAGGATCTCCATGACAGAGGGCAGCAATGGGATGTCCAGGATGAATCCCAGTGACGGCCCAGTGCTGAAGGTGTAGCAGAGGCCAGCCGATGATTCTTTGCAATGAAAATGTATGGATAAAGGGGTTTGCAGTTGCTTTCATGATGAAAATTTTTCCTTCTTATTTTTTCCTTTTTTTCTCTTTATTTTTTTTTTGGGGGGGGGTAGTGTCAGGAAGCATAATATGAAAGACACAAAGAATAAATATAAAGAACTTAAAAAAATAAAGAAAAAGAATAAGCCACAGTCTAATAGACTTAGGTCCCACTTTTCCATCCTGGATCTCCACAGCCAGGATCTGTCAGATTCCCGGCCACACTCATAAATGGGAGTCTGGAGTGAATGCGGGCATCCATGATCAGTGCTGCCAAGAGTAAAATAGAAGAACGTAGCCAGAGTCTAGAGGCTTATCTTCCACCCTTGTTCTTCAGACGGTAACGACTTCACATTATCTGGCTATGGGGTCAGTCTGCCTCTTCTCTTCCATGGGGTATCTAGGGAGGCCAAAAGACTATGTGGATGAGTATGCTGTCCTCACCTGCAGGACATGAGGGAAGTTGCAACAACAGACGGAAGCAAGGACCCTGGTCTCAGAGGACTGGGGCCCACTGAATGTGGGAGTGAGTTTGATGCATCTCTGCATGCCCACATACACGTCCCAGACACAGACACACAGAGGAGAAGTGGGAAAGAATGGCTGCAACCACAGCTTAGTTAAGAGCAGATCTTATACTGCTCAAAAGCTCACATAGCCTAATAGCTAAGTGCCTAATAACAGGTGGAGAAAAGACTTTTTTTTCCACAGCAACCTGTGTGTGCCTGGGGCGTTATTTCTATAAAGTCAGCGTGATTGAGAGGGATATTGATTTGATGTGGAGTCAGCATTCTCGGAGAGTGGACCATTATGTTCTGAGTTGAGTACTTTCGTAGGGAAGGTATTTGTGCAACGTCTAATGAGGAATGTCTCAATCACCTACTCAGGGAAGCCAAACGCCACCTGTCTAGGCTCCCTCCAGGCCTGCCCAAAGAGGGTGCTGATTCCTGGCGGAACTCCAGTTCTTTTCAAGAGCTGAAGATGGGCCAGCAGCAGGTGGCCCTCTGTAGTCAGTGAGTTCTGGGAGATGACCAAGCTAGTTGCTGAAATCATAGCCACTCTTGGTAACGTGACACGGAGTAGGAAGGCATGTCAAAACAGTGAAATACGCCAAAGCACACAGATCTTTACATGAAAAATATCCCCACTTAACAGTCATGGAAGCTAGTGTTTCTAGAGCATCTTGTATATATCAGCCCGCCCCCCCCCCAAAAAGTGTTTTTATTCTAATCACTTAAAACTTCCTTTCCTTGACTGGTATTTTGATGGAACTTCCAATTCCATAGCAAACACTACAGCTATGTGCGTAAGGCAAGGCATTCAGTGCTCAAGGCACTTGAAGAGGGCTGTGGTCTCGCCAGGCTGCTGGGCCTGTGCCCTAAGGCTGTAGGCTGGGTTGAGGTTAGTCATCTGGGATTGGGGGAGGGTACTCAGCCCCCAGAATGATGCTAAGGAAGTCTTGCTCAGATCTAGTCATGAGGGTGGGGTTCAAAAAAAAGCGCGGTGCAAATTTGAAGCTCCCAGCACAGGCAGCTGCTCCGGCGGGAGGGGAAATGAAGGTGTCATAGACCTAGCTCACCTGCAGCTTAGGACACTCCATCCATCTTTGGTTTCTTGTGACCAGAGGTAGGGTTTATTTCTTTATCTCGTCTTTCTCTCTGTCCTCCCCATCTCTTTTCCCTCCCCTCCCATTTCTCCTTCCCTCCCCCTCCTTCCCTCTCCATTGGGGGATCAGCTCTTACGTTGTCATCTTCTTGCTCATTTTTCCCAGTATGAGGAGTTTATTTCTCAGGGTTTCATATGCTTACATTCTTCCCAGAAGCAGCTGGACTCTGGAGGTTGCACTGTGTGCTCTTCCAGTGGATTGAGGCAGCCAGGAAACTATGCAGAGGGGGTAAAGGGAAGCCCAGGGAAGAAGGGATGAGTCTGAGGGAACTCTGGCCCTTTCACACAGACGTGGATGTCCTGAAGCTCTCTTGTTGCCTAGATGTCAAATGTCACTGGGAGCCTCTGAAATCTGCCTATCGAAGTATGGAGGATCCCTTAGCATGCCTCTTCCCAGAACATTTCCACCAGTGGGGTATTGGCCTTAGGTTCTCCTTTCTCGCCTCCAGGCCCCCATCCACTACCTCTCCTACCAGGTAGCATCTATGTAGCTTCCTCCCCACCCCCCAAGAGCTTCCTCAGCAACTTGTTCCTCCAGCAGTTACCTCTGTTTTCTCTCCAGACTGTGTCTTTAGGGGTTCTCCAGGATCTGCATTGTTTCCTTTGGGCATCATTTTGAAAGAACCCAGTTTCCCCCTGTTTTCTGCGACTTTTGATCTGGAACCTGCTTTAGGGCCTAACATGTTATTTTCTGCATCCCCACCCCAGCTCCAACCATGTGGTGGAAGGCCTTGGTCTGATCTTTCCACCATCTTGGGTTGCTCACATCAATGCTACAACAATGGTTATAATTGAGTGCCCTCGTCTCCTCAGTCCCCAGACACCTTTCCATACGCCCTTCTGCAGAGAACGATTGCTAATTTGTGAAACTACTTCTGATTGTAGGCCATGAGAAAGACTGAGAGGTAGATTTAAAAAATGCTGCGCACCTCCGTCTGCAGGTAGACCTAGTTCTTCCTTGGATACACAAAGAGAGTTCAGGAAGTTGCAGGAAATTCTCAGAACTGTGGGCCTCGAGTGGTGTTACAAGACAGAATCTTGGGTGTAGAAGACAGTGGGCATTGCCCGGGTCAGAGAAAGATGGCATTCTGTCCTGTGTTTCACAGCCACGGGTTAATGAGGGGGTGCTTTGCATAACAGATAATATGGGACATCTCCATCACCATGGCCTAAGCCAGGTCAACTTGTCAGAGAGTCTGATGCTGTTGCACCCCCTCAGGCACCCCCAAACTCTGCAGCAGCCTATGTGTCATCAAAGCTGCCAGGACTGGAGACTCCACCAAACCACTCCCTCTCCTGCATCTCCTCCCACTGCAAACCATAATCTTGCAGACAGACAATGAGGATAGGACAGCTATTCAGAAAAATCACGTGGCTGGGGAGGCTTAGGGCATGTCCTGACTGCACCTGCAGGTTTTCCTTTCCTGAGGCCGCTCGGCACTGGCTGTGCTGCACCTGCTGTGGGCCAGCGCCTGCCTCTCAGCACATACCTGGGACTCGGTACAGGCCCTGGCCTGCTCTACATCCTGCTGCCCCATTCCACCTCCTCTGCCCTGCTCCACAGCCCTGAGAGGCCAGCTTGTCGTTCCAGCCACCTGACGCCCTCGAATCATGTACCCATGAGAGACACAGAGAGCGGCACCTTAGCTCTTCTCTCCCGCTGCTCTTTAGAAGAAGTCATGCCAGAAAGCCATGTTTTTTTCTTAACCAATCTTTTCCTCGTAATCCCTACCCCATCGTTTGCCTTCTCCCTTTCTGCTCTGTCTTCCCTTCCACGCCTTTTCTAAGACAGCCGCTCTGTGGTTTCCTCCACTGCACTCCTTGAAAGCAGGAAGAAATCTTTTTGCACTTGCTTCTTCCATTTAGCTTTGTCCTCAGCCGCAGTGGCAGAAGGGAGCACATACCATGTGGAAATTCAGACCCGATTCCAGGAACCTGGCAATAGGGAATCTGCTCACTTCCTGGTGGATATCAGACAGTGTGCCAGGGCTGTTGGGCGCTCTTCTGCATTTAAATGACTAAAATACAACACCGAGTAATGAGAAATCCATGGAGTGCAGTGACTTCATTTCACTTGGTCGGATGCATGCTACCTGCTTAAGACAACAGCACAGAGACTGCGCAGAGATTTCCTGGCATTCACTAACTGTGTATAAGTTCAGGTGGGGTTTTAGGTTTATATGCTTTCACACAAATCAAACTTTATTTCTCTGTAATATACCCTGGGGTCAGTGCAAAAAAGCACATTTAATCATTTTGACCTATTTTGGTTTTTTGTTGTTTTGTGAGAATTAAAGCCAGGTCCTCCTGCATGCTAGGGAAGTGCTCTACCACTGAGCTACATCCTCAGTGACACATTAAAGGTTGAATTTAGCTTTAAACTGTATTCATTAGTAGCTTCTTTGGCTTCTGTGGAATGTAGTAAACACCATACCATAGTTTCTTGTGTTTGCCAGTTAGTTCACACAGCCCCTGGTTTTTGTCACCTTCCTTTCCAGATATGTAGTCCCCATTATTACCGATGATTGACCATAAAGGAATAGTCCCTGTCCTCCCCATTATTACCGATGATTGACCATAAAGGAATAGTCCCTGTCCTCCAATAGAGGAGCCCAACTTAAATTCTCTATTCTTTTCACAATTCAGCAATGGTTCAGCCTGTCTTCTCTTTTTGTGATCAGGTGACTGGCTTTGGAGTCACCAAGGTGGTGACAGCCTGGTGAAAACTGCATGGAAGTCACCTCATCCGGAAGCCTGGTAAGCACAGACCCAGCTACGTGCCTAGGTTCCTAACAGGAAATCTGAAGAGGTGCTGAGGGAAGGAGAGTCAATGGCTGCCACTGCATGTGTATTTTAGTGCAGCAACAATCTGCAGCCGTGTATTGGAAGATTCTTCAGGAATATAGAGTACTCAGAGATCACAGGAGGCATGAGGCTACAGGAGGAGATGCTCTTCTTTAATAGTAGAAATGGACAAAGTTTAAATCTTGGCCATGTTCATTGCCAGTCATGGATGAATATCAAATTTCTAGATTATCTGAAGTCCAGTTTCCTCAATCTGTGTCCAAAAGCAAACAAACAATAACCGTAACCCTTACCTGTTAGTTGTGGGAAATGGGTGAGATAATGTAGAGCAGAAAGCATAGTTGAGGCTGCGGGGCTGCCTCTAGTTCATTTCTGCCTTTGGCATATTTATGAAGCATTCACCAAGAAACATTTCTCCAATGGTTTGTGTATGCCAGTCTGTTCTGTACTTCTCTGCTAGTGGAAGTAGCAAGTGGTTCCTCCCAGAAGGTTCTAGCTCCCAAGAGGACACTGGTATTCTCTACTCTCAGCCTCGTGGGCCAGTCATTGTTCCAGAGTCCATGTGATGCAGCTCCTAGCTGCAAAGACCTCAGCATCCCACCGCTTGTGGACAGACGATTGGAAGCTGCATCCCACTTTAAGGAAAAAGCAGATTGTATTTCATTCAAATACTTATTAAGCTGACAAGTCCCCACTCCAGTGAGCCTGCCTGTTAAGGGCCACATAATAGGGCCAGTGTGGAACTGAGCAGTCAGGAGGAAAATAAAGATAAACAAGAGGATGCGTGTCTTAGGAGGATAATATTCTCTTGGCAAACAAGGTAGGAGGCAAGAGATACATGGAAAGCTATAAATTATCATCTGCTGCCTACAGGTGATGCTATCCTGGCCAAAGCATCTCAATGTGATGGCTTTCACATTCCCCGTGAAATACGCATGTTCCCTGAGATGTGCTCCGTGTGTGATTGGGCTGGTTACAGAGTGATAGATAACACAGGCTGGAATATGTCTCTAGTGAACACCTGCCTCACTGATAAGGTGACATGAAACCACACGACACAGGTTTTCAAATTGTGACTAACACCCTGGTGGGTCCTATCTCTGGCTCTTTTATTCTTCCTCTCTCTTCTACTCCCTTTTCTCCTCTTCTCCTCTCCTTTTCTCTCCTCTCCCTCTCTCTCTCTCTCTCTCTCTCCTCTCTCTCTCTCTCTCTCTCTCTCTCTCTCTCTCTCTCTCTCTCTCTCTCTCTCCTCTCTCTCTCTCTCTCTCTCTCTCTCTCTCTCTCTCTCTCTCTCTCCCTTTCTCTTCTCTCCTGCCTGCAGTGAAAACCCCAAACTTCTGGTCAAAGTTGGAGAACTGACCATTAGCACTGGCGAGAATTAGGATGCCTGAGGGGCCACTAAGATCTCAGCTGAGGAACTTATTCCCCATGCTTGTGTCATTTGATTTTAACTCCTCTTATCAACATTTGGTTTAAACGGATGTACCTGTATGAGTTGGAAGGGAGGGGTCATCAACCATGACCCCATGATAGGTAATGATACAGCCAATGCCTGGGGTGAGGTCATCAGTTACACAAAAGATGAGAGGCCAGACAACTGATTTAGACCACATCACCTCTTCCTGTATCGCACAAAGTGGTAACCTAATGCATATTGGATGACTTCACGGAGTGAGCAATTGCAGGCCTAGTTTCCTACAAGTACTGTCTTGTCCACAGAGATACCTGTGGGGAAGAATGCAGGGCTACCAGTTTTCGGTGGTGGTTTTCAAATCCTGTAGGCACCAAAAAGTACTTTTCCAAACAGAGTCTCTGTGCTGCTTGCGGGATGGTGTGTGTGTGTGTGTATATATATATATATATATATATATATATATATATATATATATATATATATATATCTTAGAGGGGCCCAAGGTGGTTTTTTGATGGCAGGAAAAGGAAAGCGAAAGTTTTAAGGAACCCCCGAGAAGAATGATACCCTAACCTGTCTAGTTGTAAATGCTCCCCATTATCCCAACTCAGTAACCACAGG
This sequence comes from Arvicola amphibius, assembly GCF_903992535.2. Lineage (NCBI taxonomy): Eukaryota > Metazoa > Chordata > Mammalia > Rodentia > Cricetidae > Arvicola > Arvicola amphibius. The sequence continues at coordinate 112,907,725 of NC_052056.1, read as the reverse complement.
GCAGGCAGGGGACTAGCCTTAACTCTGGCTGTGCTTCGGTAGTAAGTCAAGTCAAGCTCAGCAGCACAGAACAATGGCTCAGGATGGGCCAGAAGGGAGACAGCTGGTCCGCCAAAGAACTCTGTGTGTTTAGATATGCCTGGTATCAAAGGAGATGTTTGTTGAAATCACTGGAGTTGCCACAGTAATGAAATTAAGAGATTACAATAACTTTGACACAGTAGCAAGGGAAAGTTTCATTCACATGAGGATGGGAGCACCGAGAGTGTGCTTCCATGCGCATTGGGAAGTCAATGGACAAGGTCTATATGCCCTTTGAGTCATGTGCCAGCATCATCTGAAGATGCGCTGACTTTGTTTAGGGCTTTTTATTCGTATTTTTCTTTTTTTAGATTTAAACAACATTATATAAAAGGAGGGTTACTCTAATAGGCACCAATGAGTAAAAAAAAAATTAAAAAGGAGGGTTATTCATATGGAATTCAATACATAATCAATAAAAAGTTAGATGCAGTGTGTTGTTTATCCTTTGGTCCACTTGACCCAAACCAGTGTCATCTGGAACCAGGACTGGGAAAATGATTCCCTAAAATGGACCCATAGGCAAATCTGTGAGAGACTTTTTTGTTGTTGTTGTTGAATGATTGACGTGGTGGGGCCTAACCCACTGTGGGCAGTGCGTCTCCTAGGCAGTGTCTCAGGGTGATATAAGAAATCAGGTCGAGCAAGCCGCGAGGAGCAAGTAAGCAGCATCCTCCCTGGCTTCCGCTTCAGTTCTTCCCTCCAGGTTCCTTTCCTTCCCAAGCCGATTTTGGCGATGGTCTTTATCACAGCAGCAGAAAGCAAACAGCTATCATGGTAAAACAAAGGACACAAATCACCCATGGAGAGGAAGTGGGAAGACCGCTCTTACCAGTGATGAGACTGATGGTCTCTAGGCCAGGAGCAGCTCTGTGAGAGCCACAGGACCACAATGACCTCATTGCAGCAATTTACTTTCAAACCCACTCCAGGAAGACCAGTGTTGAAGCATATGTGAGATGGGCCTGCGGGGTGTTCACCGTTAGCCGATATTACAGCAAACACTGGAGTAACCTAACTGTACACAATGATCAGCGACCTGACGCTGCCTGTGTCACTGACACATGGAAGGCAAGACGAGCCAGGCAGTGGACAAACCCTAGCCACCCTGGGAAGTGTTCCCAAGGCAGCATCCTGAAGAGATGCAGTTTCCAGCCAACCACACGCAAAGCTGCACATGTCGAGAGGTGCACAGCGAAAGGCCTTGAAAAACTGAAAGGACGCACCAGAATATCAATCAATATTTTATTCTTTTAGCTTTTTAGTTTCTTAAGCTTGTGATTTTTTTTTTCAATGAGCCACAATTGCACAAGAAGATGCAATGCAAACTGAACAAAGGCCCCAGCTTTGTGCTTTGCAAATCTATACAAACAGCCAACAATTATATATACAGGAAAAGCTCAGGGTTGCCACATTCCAGAGAAGAACGGGCCCAAAGTACAACATGGTGTCACCTCCCCAATTTTAGTGTCCAGTGGTAGAAGGACATACAAAAATAACAAAATTATGCTCATGGTTTATGGAAAAAAGAACCCTCACAGCACTGGTGGAGGAGTACATTACGGTAGCCATCATGAAAGAGGGAAGCGCAGTGGAAACAGAGCTACCAAATGAAATTCAGTCTATTGCTCAGAGAGATGCTGGAAACCTGCGTTCATTTCACAGCACTCTCATGGTACAGAAAGAAACTGTCTGCCACTAGACAAACAGAAAAGGACGATGCCATCATGATCTACATGCATGTATCTCATATACATTCAAAGTGAAATGTTAGTCAGCTTTTAAGATAGGATTTTATATAATTTGCAATACTGTGGATAAGCTGGACACAACAAAATCACAAAATGCCCCACACTGGGGAAAATGAGTGCTATAGAACCTCCTTTTTATGTGAACTTAAAGCCGAGAATCTCACAGCAGCAGAAAGTAGGTTGGTGAGTAGCTGTGACCATCAATAAGTGGAAAGGAGTGGGTGTTATTAAGGTGTACTGGATTTCAGTAATCCAACAGAAGATGCAGTCGATGTGCCTGAAACTTACCACAAGGGCAGACTGCGCAAGCCTAGACAAATGTGTGTTGACAGGTATCCTACTAACTTTAAGTAGTAATTGTTTAGTCGAATACACGTATACACATTATGTACACCTTAATTACACATCATTTTAGCTGACCTTTCCCAATGATGAATGATGATAGAGATACAAAGATCATTGTGTTTTATTATTTATAACTTTCATAGAAAGAATGCTCGTGTACAGCCCCGTATCTCAGCATGGTTGATTACTTATTCTACTGATTAGGAATAGTCAATTTCTGTATAAAAAATAACCTTTGCACAAACATAACATATATATAACAGGAAAGGGGGCTTGCTTTTTGACATATTATCTAGAGCCTGTATGCTTCGGGGGTAGGTACCACATTGTCAGCCCCCTTAGTTGCTCTCCTGTGAGTCCCAAGGGGCATAGGAGCTTAGGAGACCTGGGAGGAGAGTTCTTTCAGTACCACACGATGGCCACCGTCCCCACAGGAACTTTTGAGATCTCATAGCTGGCAGGTACCATTATGACGTGATTCTTGTAATAGGTTGTGCACTGGAAATTCAGGCAGTGTGCAACCATGGCACTACATTACATACGGAGGTGGTAAAGGGACTACAGCCAGGCTAGCGTGGTGTGACACTGGACGTAGCAGAGAGGATCCTGGCATCTGACGGCAAAGAAGGAGCTGAATGTGCCTCTAGAGACTGATTGAAAGCTGGGCCCATGGAGAGCACAGACCTCTCTGTTCATCCAGAAATTAGCAGAAACCTGGGCCCATGGACAGAGAAGACCTCTCTGCTCATGGACAAAAAGTAATCGTATGGAACTTTGCTGTTTTCTAATCCAATCTGAAGTATTTATTGAGGGACCATTACATGCAAAACGCTAACTGCTGTGGTGGCCATGATGGTGTGTATGACAAAATCTTTGCCCTCCAATGCCTATTAGCTGTTGAAGTAAAGCCTCATAGAAGAAAGCACAACAGACAGGCTCCCCTGACCTTCGTGTTACTGTAGCCCCTAGTGCCTGCCATGTTCCTAGTCTCTGAGTACCATCCTTATCATGTATTGCTATGAAGGAAACTCTGTAGTTTCAACAATATTTCAGTGTACACTCGAACTATTTCGACATGAAGACTATTTGTACCCATAAGTGATGTCTATGTAATTTGTTCATTGCTTTGATTAATCTGGAGGTTTATGACAGGTATGTGTCTTAACAGAGTTCATGTGGTAAAATTAGGTTTTGCAGTGTCAACATGTATTGCCCAAACCCAGCATATCTGAAGAAGGCCTGAACTAAAACACACACAAATGATGCGAATCTCCCCACAGCATCTCCTGGGCCGAGAAGAACAGATGAACTTCAATGGCTCCTTCTGTACTTACTCAAACCAATACATTTAGGAAATCATATATCATGGAAATCATGCGGGTCTTTGAATACCTGGGCTTCAAATTCCATCTGGCTCTGTAAGATAAAAGTGCTTAACTTAGCATAGACATTAAAAAGAGACAGAACAAAACAAAGTGCTCCATGTATCTCTCTAAAGTCTGTAGAGACAGGCTCGTAGGGAAGGTGGGCATGATAGCTATTGTTCCTTATTGCCTTGATTATATCTGATATTAACTAAAAACCAAGCTGTTGGGTAAGAGCTTTTTCTTGTTTGGATTATTTGAGGTGGGAAAGCCATCTTAAATCTGGATCACACTTTCTGGTGGTGGCCTACATAAAGGCCATGGAAGAAGGGGACACTAGCTCTTTACCCACTTACTCCTACTCTCCCTGGCCAGTTGATAGCTCCACTGAGATTTGAGCCTATTTCTTTGGGATCATAATGAGCATTGAAGGCCAGTCGAGGCATCCAGTCTTGTGAACTAAACAACAATTGGGTTCTTGGACTTTCCTTAGGGGACAGTCATTGTTAGATAGCTGGACCACTCTGGTAAATACCATATACATTCAGTCAGTTCTGTTTCTCCAGAGAACCCTGGTTAGTACAGATTTTGCTGCCAGTAGTGATTCTAGAGCAACAGAAGTATAAGGATGTATTATTTAAGTACCTGGAATAGACTTTCCAATTTGCTAACACCTACAGTTACTGAAGCCTTTGCTAGGAGCTTGGAGAGCTCTGAAAACTCAGTGTAAATTCTTTAATAAACTTATTGAAAGAAATTCATTTGATTATCCTGATTTGCATATTGTGAGAAACAAAGAATTTAGTGACTCTGTATATTAAACTTCTGACAATTTGTGGAAAAATAAGGATAATGATGCTGACTAGTTACTCTTAACGTTCGTTGATAAATTGACCCAGGGAAAGAATGAGTTATGTGATAAAATTAACCAACTTCTAGCATCTCAAAATATGGTGAAGGTCAACAATCAGGGATAAAATTGAGTGCCTCCAAATGTGTATAAACAGTCAAAAGGTTTCTAAATATGCCCTGGAGATCATCTTTTCTCCAGCAGCCATGGAGCTCAAGCTGAAGAAAATCAAACCAAAGCCCTCATTGTAAGCTTGGCTAGGCTGAATTACAGGGAAAATTCAAGTTCCAGACATGGAAGTGTTGGGGTTTATAGTAGAGCCATTAATTGTTGAAGAATGGGATTCTATAACTTGATATGGTGATGTATGGAAGTAGCATACCGATGCTGAGAACTTTGGCACCTCAGATGCCCAAGGATTTATTTCCTCTGAGGAAGAAATCTCTTCACCCTTATCATAAGATGTGCCATTCTCCAGACCCCTGACCTTGGGATCAGAGACACTGCTGCTCAATTGGATGAATTTAAACGTGATCGGTTTAATTGAGCCTAAAAGTACGGAGCATTGAACCACCAAACACGGTGATTTTAGCTATTGTAATTGTCAGCATAGGCATAGTAATGTCTGTAATGCCTATTCTATAATGAGTAGCATGGGCAAACTGATTTTTATGGTGGAATAGCTTGTATGGATCGTTGATATTGGTCAATCGGCCATGATGTTCCACACAAGGAAATCAGTACTTTATTGTATGTTAACCCAACAGTGACTTTCCCTGAAGGAAATATCAGGCAAGACAATACTGATATCATCCAGGGCCCACTAATACCTCTAGACCTATATGACCAGACTTAAGGCTGTCAAATGGGAGATAAAAAGTGTAGTTCATGAGATGTGTGCTACACTACTAAAGAGCTTAGTGAGTTTACCAATTCATTCAATCAGATGTCTGGTGAATATCTATGAGACTGGATTTTACAGGTATGGGATAACGGTGAAAGGAACATAGAACAAGATAAAGCTGAATTTATTGATAACAGCACTGAGTGGAGATCCTAGGTTTAATATGGAAGCTCACTGAGTTAAGAACAAAAACAACAACAACAACAACAACAAAAGTGTCAACAGCATGACTGAATAGTTGCCCAAAGATTTGTCAAAGATGGTCTTCTGAAAAGGAGTCTGAGATGTCTGATATCCCTTGACTTAGTATTGACGAAGGAATTTAAATACTCAGGGAAATCGCCATGCTTGAGTGGGCATGCTGTGTAAAATCTAATCCTCTACCATAGGAAATCCCAGAAGATATGGCCTTCACTAACCCTTGCTATAAGATGCAAAATGATGGGAGGGGCACTAACCCATTCTAACAGGCTTGTGTTCACCCCTTTCCTTGTGCCAGACCTTGGGGTCAGAGACTGCTGCTTAGTTGGATACATTTAAATGTAATGGGTTTAATTGAACCTGAAAGCAGGCAGCATTGAATCACCAAAAGAAGTGATTTTAGTTAATTGTAATTGGCAGCCTAGGCAAAGCAATGTCAGTAATGCCTGTTCTATGATGAGTAGCATGGGCAAACTGATGTTTATAATGGAATAGATTGTATGGATCTTTGAGACTGGTTAATTGGTCATGATGTTTTCAGTCATAAGACAGATAAGAAGTCCACTGCAGTTTTATTTGAGCTGTATACCAAGAAAATGTTTCAAACAAATGAAAGAAAGATTATATCAGATTGTGGCAAGAGGCCTGTGAACCACTTTCCAGAAGAGCCAGTTTGTAGACACAGAACCCCTTGAATGAAGGAATAGCTGGGTTTTTGTTAAAATACGTAAGAGTTTTACTGTTAGCCTTTCTCAAGTGCTTCCTCAGAGGGACCTATGACCTTTTTATACTGGGAAAAAGGAGACAATTAGACTTTCAAGGGTGTATTAGGTACTAGTTCTGAATTGATACTGATTCTGGGAGAGCTCACAAAGCAATGTGGCCAATTGTTATATGGTGTGGGAGAATTGTCTGTATTCTGTCAATCATATTTTGAATAAACACTGATTGGCCAGGCAGGAAGTATAGGCGGGAAAACCAGTCAGGAAGTAGAGGTGGAACAAAAGAGAACAGGAGTATTCTGTGAAGCAGGAAGCTCCCTCTGCTATTCTAGCCCAGATCACCAAAGAAGCAGGATGCGAGCTGCCCGCTGAGAAAGGTACCGAGCCATGTGGCTAACATAGATAACAATAATGGGTTAATATAAGCTACAAGAGCTAATAAGTAACCTGAGCTAATGGACCAATCAGTTTTATAACTTATGGAGATCTCTGTGTGATTTTCTTTGGGGCTCGTCGGCTGTGGGGTACTGGGCGGGACATAAACCCCAACAAGCAGGCCCCCACATGTTACAGTTATAGGTTTATGGAGGTTAGATGATTAATGGAGTTTTGACTGAAGTACAACTCACAATAGGTCTAGTACATCCCCAAACTCATTCTGTAGTTATTTCCCAGTTCCAGAATGTATAATTGAGCTAGAAATACTTTAACACTGGTAGAATTCTCACAGTGGTTCTCTGACCTGTGAAGTGAGGGTTATTATGGATGGAAATTCCAAATGGAAGCCATTGGAGTTGCCTCTACCAGGGACAAAGTGCAGAAGACAGTATTGCATCTCATGAACTTCAGAAGTTAGTGCCACCATTAAGGACTAAGATGCAGGGGTAGTAGTTTACTTCTTCCCTTAACTCTCCTATCTGGCCAGGACAAAAGACAGATGGTTTATGGAGAATGACAGTTGATTATCAAAAACTTGAATGGCTAGTGACTCCTGATGCAGTCGCTTTGTCAGACGTGGTGTCTTTACTTGAGCAGATTAGCACATCTCCTGGTGTGCAGCTAATGCTTTAGCGAGTGCCATTTTCTTAGTACCTGACCATAAAGAGGATCAAAGGCCTTTTGCTTTCAGTTGGCAAGACCAACAGCATACCTTTACTTTTACTTCAAAGATATATCAACGCTCCAGCTCTGTGCCAAAACTTAGTTTGAAGAGACCTTGATCACTTGTCTCTTCCACAAAATGTGACACTGGTCGACTATATTAATGACATAGGTGAACATATATGTGAACTGGACCAAGTGAACAGGAGGTAGCAACCACTTTGGACTTATTGAAGACATATATGCACATCAGAGAATGAGAAGTAAATCCAACAAAAATTCAACGGCTTTCTACCTCAGTGAAATGTTTAGCAGTGCAGTAGTATGGGACATGTAGAGGTATTTCTTTAGAGGTTAAGGATAAGTTATTGCATGTGACTGCCTCCACCACCAAAAACGAAGCCCAACTTTAGAGGGTCTATTTGGATTCCGGAGAGAGAACAGTCTTCACTTGGATGTGTTACTCAAGCATATATACCAAGTGACTTGAAAATCTGTTAGCGTTGAGTGGGTCCTGGAACAGAGAAGGCTCCTCAATAGGTCTGGGTTGCTATACAGTCTGTGCTACCATCTGAAGCATATGATCTAGCATCCCAATGGTACTTGAGGTGTCAGTGGCAGATACTGATACTGTTTGTAGCCTTTAGCATGCCCCTAGGGGTGAGTCACAGAGAAGACCTTTGCAATTTTGTAGGAAGGCTCCTACCATCATCTGTAGACAACTACTCTCTGTTTGAGGGACAGCTCTCGACCTGCTGCTATTGAGCCTTAGTGGAAACTGGCCATTGGGCAGTGGGTCATCAAGTTAACCCTGTGACCTGAGCTGCCCATCACAATCTGGGTATTATCTAACCCACAAAACCATAAAGTAGGCTGTGCACAGCAGCAGTCCATTAGGGACCAGAAGTGGTATATACATGATCAGACTGAGCAGGTCCTGCAGGTACAAGCAAGTTACATAAAGAAGTTGCTCCAAAGCCTGTGCTTTCTACTCTTGTTACAGTGCCGTCTACTCCCAAGCATGCACCTGTAGATTCAGGCAGAAAGCCCTAGGAGCAGTTGACTGAAGAAGAAACTAGGGCCTAGTTTGTTGATGGCATACAGGTACAACCTAAAAGTAAACAGCTGCAGAATTAGAATCCCTGTGTATGAGAATTCTAACAGACACTGGTACAGGGAGTTCAGGTAACACATGTTCACGCATTTTGTTTGGAAGGATAAATGGCTAGATGTGTTAGTGTTCACTGCTTCATGGGCCATAGCCAAAGAATCAGATGGCCAGAGACTTGGAAAGAGTGTGATTGGAAAATGGTGAGGAAGACATCTGGGGAAGAAGTATGTCTATAGATGTCTATAGATGTCTATAGATGCTTCACCCAGGATGTGAAGATACTTGTTTCCCTGGTATATCCTCATCAAGATGCTGGCTTCAGCTGAGGAAGAGTTTAATAATCAAGTAGACATGATGACATATTATGTGGCCAGTCGGCCTCTTTTCCCAGCCATTTTTGCCATTGCCAAATGGGCCCATAAACAAAATGGCTATGGTGGCAGAGATGGGAGTTATGCATGGGGTCAACAACATGGATTTCCACTCTCCAGGAGTGACCTGGCTACAGCTGCAGCTGAGAACAAATCTGCCAGCAGCAAAGACCAACCTGAGTCCCCAACATAGCATTATTCCCAGGGTGATCAGCCAGTGCCCTGCTGGCAGGTTGACTACATTGGACCACTTCCTCCATGGAAAGGACAATACCTTACAAACTAGAGCTCAGAGGATGGGGATATTCATAAAATGCATTAATTGTCTGTTCAAACCCCAACACATCCTTACCATTGTCCAGAATGCAGGCTGTGGAGGCACTTCTGACTTTATATCTAACAAAGTCCAAGTGAGGCTCTCCTGTAACACACTTCATGCTCCCCGCCTTCCTCCATTTCTTTCATTAACATGCCATTTCCTTTGCCTGGATTACTTCTGAATTTTTGCCTGACTGTTTTTCCTTTGAAACCTGGTTCTTCAGATAAGCCTCACTGTCTTCTTATGGTCTAGATGGCGTGGATGTTCTCTCTCCTACCTGTCACCATACTTTACGTAGCTCTCTATGGTCAGGAGCATCAGCATATCCATCCTGGCATGCCACTAATTAGTCAAGTTAGTTTTGATAAAATGCATTAATCCTCTGAGTTTGGCTCCTTATCTATAAACTGGATTATATGAGACACTGCCTGCCATAGTAAAAGCAATATGCAAATCATTAAATGTTGTTATAACAATATAATACTTATCCTAATGTTGTGCAACGATTCTCATGTTGCTTTTTGTCCTCCAGTGAAGCCGCTAAGCCTTTTCTCTGGGTTTCTGGCACACATTGTTCCTTATTCATTCTTTCTGACATCGATTAATGCATTTAAGAATGAAGAAAACATACTAGTGGGCTGTTACAGTAGCCTGAGATGAATTGTCATTTCTGGGGAGGGGGTCTTTCTATGCTCTTATTCTTCTGACTACCATACACTAAGCTGAGAAGTTCTGGGTTGGCTGTTGCAAACTGGGTTTTGATTTTTTTAGAAAAGGAATATTGGTACCTTTGGATCAGGCAGGCATGGCCCAAAGGCTTCCAGCAGGAGAGTCTCTTCTCTCACAGCTTTCTCATAGTCCGCAAAGGACAGCTTCCCGTCATGGTCTTGGTCCTGAGAGGTGAGCAGCCTGGGTCAGTGAGAACATGACACTTTTGCTGCAAAGACACCCTCTTTTTCACAGTCAGGTGGTGGGAGGAGAGTGAGAGATTAGGGTGGGACATTGAAAAATAAAGCTTTGTAGTGTGTGGAGGGCAGGTTGTCACTGAGCATGGAATCAAGAGCCTCTCACATGCTAGGCAAGTGCTCTGTCACCGTCCCACCCCTGCAGCTCAAAGAGAATATTCCCCTAACAAGACAACTTTTATTTAACTAAGCAGAATGCTGGAAATCATCGTCATTGGGTTCTTACTTCTATCCCACATGTTGCCTATAAGCTTGAATATAAAACTTTTAAGTTACTCATACTTACCATTTTCTTAAGCGTAATTTCAACCAAATCTTTGATCCCTTCATCAGGGTCTTCTTCAGAGGGCTGCTTGAGAAGGCTGTTCTTCAGCATGTGGAACATCTCCTCCTTTGAAATGAAGCCATCCCCATTCAGATCGAACACTTCAAAGCAATCTAAAAAATTATATATTTATATATATATATCACATATATAATATATAGTATGTGTTTTGTGTGTTTGTATATTTGAAATTGTCACTAAGGCGTCATTTTCTTCTGACAAAGCAGTCAGGGTGGAGGCAAATCTTATTGTTGCACTACAGGGCTGCAAACTTGATGCTAGTTGACTTTCACGGCAATGATGGTGCACACTAGGGAAATAGCCCCACCCTCTTTCCATGCTTCTTTAGCAGACTGTGAAAAGAAACTCCCAGGAGCAATGACATGAGCTTTACTGACCGGACACATGGAAAAGCAATTGTGTGTTTGCATTAACTTTATTAAATGAAGTATGACTCCATTAGTTGAGAATTATTTAAAAAGTAGACAATTTAAATTAGGTTTTCTAGCTTAATATTTGTTATTGAGCATCGTAAACTAGAATGTGAATGTATCGGTGCATGGTTAGAATGTAGATTACCACCTGGGCTGCTTCCTTTCATGCTGCTCCTTAATGGTTTGATTTTGCTTCTTAATCACAGTCTTTATTGACTTAATTTGCTTCATAAAAGGCCGGTGAGGATTCACCAACCTACCGGAACCCACTTCACTGGTGGGTTGGAGACGGTGATTTAAAAAGCTTTTGCTATGTTTATCATAATGTATAAACTAGCAGTTCATCTGCAGGCTTACATTTCATTTTTTCTTCTAAAGTCCCTCGAAGAAACAGTGATAATCCATGAATCCACTCAGATACACTGACACAGCCATCATTGTCTTTATCAAAACCTCGAAATACTAAAAAAGACACAATGTAGCATTTGTGTTGGATGAAATAATAATAGACTGTCATATTAAACATACTAGTCATTTGATATTTAACCTTCTTAATAAAAATAATTTTATGTTTTTATTCTTCAGGGCAAGCAATTACGTGTTACGTGGTAGGTGTGCATCTTAAAAATTATGTAGTATACTCCAGCCTGTAAGAAAATTTAGGTAGAAATAGAACACAATGGGGCTTTTTATATGAAGTATGGAAACTAGTTATGTTCTCTTTCTAAACAACAAAAGGAATAGGAGACTCATTCCTTCTCCAAACATTTTGGAAGATTAAAATACATTCAAATGACTTCAATAGTCAATGGGTTAAGGAAGAAATAAAGGAAGAAATGAAAATCTTCCTAAAATACAATGAAAATGACCACACAAGATACCTAAATTTATGGGACACCATGAAATCATTGTTAGAAGGAAAGTTCATAGCAATAAATACCTACATAAAGAAGCTGGAAAAATCCCACACTAGTGAGTTGACAGAACACCTGAAAACTCTAGAACAGAAAGAAGCAAACTCACCCAGGACTAGACAGCAGGGAATAATCAAATTGAGGACTGAAATCAACAAAATAGAAACAAAGAAAACAATACAAAGAATCAATGAGACAAAGAGTTGGTTCTTCGAGAAAATCAACAAAATAGAAAAACCTTTATCCAAACTAACCAAAAGGCAGAGAGAGAATCCAAACTAACCAAAAGGCAGAGAGAAAATCCAAATTAACTAAATCAGAAATGAAAAGGGGGGCATAACAACAGACTAGGAAGAAATTTAGAGAATCATCAAATCATACTTTGAAAACTTGTACTCCACAAAAACTGGAAAACTTAAAGGAAACGGACAATTTTCTGGATCACTTGCCAAAATTAAATCAAGACCAAATAAACAAATAAAACAGACCTATAAATGCTAAAGAAATAGAAGCAGTCATCAAAAGTATCCTCCCCCCAAAAAAAGCCCAGGACCAGATGGTTTCAGGGCAGAATTCTACAAGATTTTCAAAGAAGAACTAACATTAATACTCCTCAAATTGTTCCACAAAATTAAAACAGAAAGAACACTGTCAAACTCTTTTAATGAGACTACAATTAGCCTGATACCCAAAACCACACAAAGACATACTAAGAAAGAGAATTACAGACCATTCTCCCTCCTGAACATTTATGCAAAAATACTTAAATACTGACAAACCAAATTCAAGAACACATCACAAATTCATCCACCATGATCAAGTCAGCTTCATCCCAGCAATGCAGGTATGGTTCAACATACAAATATCTGTCAATGTAATCCACCATATAAACAAACTGAAAAAAAACCCCACATGATCATCTTATTAGCTGCTAAAAAAGCCTTTAACAAAATACAACATCCCTTCATGATAAGGTCTTAGAGAGAGCAGGGGGATACAAGGAACATACCTAAACATAATAAAGGCAATATACGTCAAGTCAACCGCCAATTTCAAACTAAATGGAGAGAAACTCAGAGAGATCCCACTAAAATCAGGAACAAGACAAGGTTGATCACTCTCTCCATATATATTCAACATAGTACTTGAGGTTTTAGCTAGAATAATAAGACAACAAAAGTAGATCAAGAGAATACAAATCAGAAAAGAAGTCAAACACTCACTATTTGCTGATGATATGACAGTTTACATAAGGGGCCCCAAAAATTCTACAAAGGAACTTCTACAGCTCATAAACACCTCCAGTAGTGTAGCAGGATACAAGAGTAATTCGAAAAAATCAGTAGCCCTCCTTTACACAGATGTAAAGATGCTGAGAAAGAAATCAGAAAAATATTGCCCTTCACAATAGCCACAAATAATATAAAATATCTTTGAATAACTCTAACCAAACAGCTGGAAGACCTGTATGGTAAGAACTTGAAGTCTTTGAAGAAAAAAATTGAAGACGACACCAGAAAATGGAAAGATCTCCCATGTTCTTGGTTAGGTAGAATTAACATAGTAAAAATGGCAATCTTACCAAAAGCAATCTATAAATTCAATGCAATGCCCATCAAAATCCCAGCAAAATTCTTCACAGACCTTGAAAGAACAATATTCAACTTCATATGGAAAACCAAAAAGTCCAGGATAGCCAAAACAATCCTGTACAATAAAGGAACTTCTGGTGGCATCACAATCCCTGACTTCAAACTCTACTACAGAGCTACAGTACTAAAAACAATCTGGTATTGGCATAAAAACAGAGAGGAAGACATTGGTACCAAATCGAGGACCCAGATATCAATCCACACACCTATGAACACCTGATTTTTGACAAAATAGGAAAAAATATAAAATATAAAAAGGAAATCATATTCAGCAAATGATGCTGGCATAACTGGATATCAACATGTAGAAGAATAAAAATAGATCCATATCTAGACCCATGCACAAAACTCAAGTCCTAATGGAACAAAGACCTCAGCCTAAAACCAACCACACTGAACCTCATAGAAGAGAAAGTGGGAAGTACACTTGAATGCATTGTCACAGGAGACCACTTCCTAAATATAACCCCGGCAGCACAGGCACTGAGAGCAACAATTAGTAAATGGAATCTCCTGAAACTACAAAGCTTCTGTAAAGTAAAGAACAAGGTCAACAAGATAAAATGGCGGCCTACAGAATGGGAAGAGATCTTCACCAACCCCACATGGGACAGAGGGCTGATCTCCTAAATACACAAAGAACTCAAAAAGTTGGTCATCAAAAGAACAAATAATCCAATAAAAATGGGGAACAGACCTAAAGAGAGAACTATCAACACAGTAATCTAAAATGGTTGAAAGACACTTAAGTAAATGCTCAACATCTTTAGCCATCAGAAAAATGCAAATCAAAACAACTCTGAGATTCCATCTTACACCTGTAAGAATGGCCAAGATCAAAAACACTGATGACAACTTATGCTGGAGAGGTTGTGGGGTAAAGGGAACACTTCTGCATTGCTGGTGGGAATGCAAAGCTGGTACAGTCCTTTGGACATCAGTGTGGCAATTTCTCAGAAAATCAGGAAATAACTTACCTTAAGACCCAGCAATATTACTTTTGGGTATAGACCCAAAGGCTGCTCAATCATACCACAAGGACATGTACTCAGTTATGTTCATAGCAGCTTTGTTTGTCATAGCCAGAACATGGAAACAACCTAAATGCCCCTCAACTGAAGAATGGATAAGGAAAATATGGTACATTTACACAATGGAGTACTACCCAACAGAATGAAATAACGACATCTTGAAATTTGCAGGCAAATGGATGGATCTAGAGAACATCATATTGAGTGAGGTAACCCAGACCCAGAAAGACAATTATCATATGTACTCACTTATAAGTGACTTTTAGAAATAAAGCAAAAAAAAAAAAAACCCGCCTACAATCACAATCCCAGAAAACCTTTTAGATATATATGGGTCCAATGTACATGGAAAGTAGACAAAGACAAAGTCTCCTGAGTAATTTGGGAACATGGGACCATGGGAGAGGGCAGAAGGGGAGGGGAGAGAAAAGGAGGGGAACAGATAAAAATATATAGTTCAATAAGAACAATTTTATATATATAATATATATGTCACTAAAACTAATACATTCAAATGTAATTGGGAATGTAGAACACAAGATTCCTCCAAAGAGCATAACCAAACTTAAACCGTTGTTAATTACAGTTGAATTTGACAGTTCCCATCATATGTGTATCTTACCTCTGTCCATAATCATGTCATCTGTCATTCCAAATGTCACATGCAGGATGTTCCGAAATGCATTACGATCTAGTCCAATGACTACCCCTGGCCTTTCTGCTACATCTCCCACCAAGTTATAGAAAAGCGTTATAAGGCAGTTCACTTCAGATTTATTAACTGTAAAAGATCAAAATGGACACATAACAAAAGCATGCTTTAAAATTTTAAGTACTCAAATATTGCATTAATGCGCTTATGTGTTCAAAATCAAAAGCATCTAATACTTGGTTGCCATTTTCAAGTCTCCCATATTCTGAGCCTTAGAGCTAAAGGAAGATGATGCCAAAGTTACGTTATCCACTAACAGAAGGGCAAATTACTCATTCTGGAGCCAAATGCCAAATAGAAATAGATTCCATCACAGTTAGAATGAAAGAAGACAGCGGTCATGTGGTCTAAATGACTGTGGTGTCAGAGTCGAGACTTCACAAGTGCAGACAAGAGGGCAAGTCGCAGGTGTATTGTTTCAGACAGCTGGCAACAACCGGTGTTTGATGGCAGGTGTTTATGGCAGTTACAAACAAGCATTTCCCTGGAAATTTAGGCTCCTAAATATCCGTGTAATCATTTTCATTTCAGTTTAGACTTAATAAATTTATAAGGCAGAACCTTGAAATTTTCTAATAAAGGAATTTAAAGCATATTCTACCAACCAGCATGATTCTTCTCCAAGTTGTGTGAACATTAACAAGAAACTCTTCCAGATTACTTTTGCAGAAAGATTTCTTTTTAATTTAATTCTCGCTCTCTCCTTTCTCTCTCTCTCTCTCCTCTCTTCTCTATCTCTCTATCTCTCTCTCACACACACACAAAGCAGCAGCAACACCAGCAGCAGCATCAACAATAGCAAATAAAACATTTGAAAATATAGTTTACCAAAAGTACGTAAGTGAATTTAAATGTGAAATATGAGTGGGAGATGGGGAAAGTTTTATTTAAAACTGGAAAAAATACGTGAATACTTTCATACATAAAGACAATGTTTGTGTGTCAGAGAACGTAGAGAAATTGTACCCTGTCCTACATGCCACAACAGACAGAAGGTGGTTCCTGGTTTTAAGAATCACATTTTAAGAGAAAACTTAAAACTTGGGAAAATGAAAAAAGAATGAGTAAATAGTATAAAATAATACAATGATTAAGATTTTTAAATGAGCTGCCAATTATTGTGGAAAACAGCATGTGACACAGTGTGATCCAATGATCCAGTGATCACAGATACACACACACACACACACACACACAGAAACGAGAGAGAGAGAGAGAGAGAGAGAGAGAGAGAGAGAGAGAGAGAGAGAGAGAGAGAGAGAGAGAGAGAGAACTGAGAGCAGGGACTCAGCCATGTACCTATGCACCAGTGACATCATTCAGAAAAGTCAAAAGGAGCAAACAATGTTCAGTGATCGATGAGTGGTTAAATATAGCCACTCCCTGTAATACTGGCTTTTAAAGGTTACTACAAGACACATTGGCATTAAGTGAAAAACTGAAGGAAGAAAGTATATCCATGTCCTCATGTTGATGCCACACGTTGGAAAACGTAATGAAAAGGGAACCACTTCTGCCTCTCAATTCACTATCAGACCTGCTTCTCATCTGCAAAATGAATGTCTTTAAAAGGCATGCAAGATTCAGAGCTTGAAGCTGACTTTCAAAGAAAACATACAATATACTTCTGCCCTACACTTTGCACAGAGATGGACCTAGCACAGAGATGATGGACCTACTACAGAGATGAACCTAGTACCAGAGCAAGATGGACCTAGCACAGAGATGATAGATCTGCTACAGAGATGAGCCTAGTACCAGAGCGAGATGGACCTAGCACAGAGATGGACCTAGTAAAAATAGATAGGGACTTAATACAGAGATGGGCCTAGTACAGAGAGATATGGACCTAGTATCGGGATGGACCTAGCACAGAGGTGATAGACATGGTACAGAGATAGACGTAGCATAGAGATCATAGACATGCTACAGAGATGGACCTAGCACAGAAATGTCCAAGCACAGAGATGGACCTAACACAGAGATAGACCTATTACAGAGATGGACCTAGTACAGAGATGGACCTAGCACAGAGATGATGAACCTAGCACAGAGATCTGGACCTAGTACAGAGATGACCTAGTACAAAGATGACCTAGCACAGAGAGGGGCTTAGTGCAGAGATGGTCCTAGGGATAAAGAATTCTTAGGCCCCAAACAAAATCCCCGAGATGCCTTTCTGTTTCTTTCCTACAAGTGGGTGAATATATATCTCCGTAACAGGGACAACAGACAACTGGGCCTAGGTCCCCTGTCTCACAGATGTGTTTACTTGTATCTCAGGCTCCTGGATTTCTGCACACTGAAAGCTGTATAAAGGCAGGCTGGGAGGAAAGTTAGATAACCCCACCCCTGGACTTGTCCAAGCAGAAAAGAAATCCTTTTTTCCATTACAATTTTTTTCTAATTTCTTTTGAAATACAGGGACACTGAAGAAGCATGTTTATGGACCTAAGTGGGTATTAACCAGAAGGTAAAGTATGGCTCTGCTTATATAATGTATCTGCTCTTGTCAAATTCATAGTGGGGAGTTAGTGTTTAGTTGGTACAGGGTTTACTAGGGAAAAATCACAGTTCCGTCATAACAGTTGCATGACATTGTGCATGTACAGGGTCTCCTCCTGTGGGAAGTCTCACTTCACCTCCTATAGTGCAAGAATAATGATGAAATAAAAAAATACCAACTTTTATTACAGAGTATTGTTGTAATATTTTATTGTTTGTAGCGCTAACCTACTATCTAAGTGTGTCTCATTTATAACTTAAAATAGGGTAGCTATTTGTGTACAAGGAAAATCATGGATACATAGTGCTCAGTATCTCTCATAGCAGACATCTTGAACTTCACCTTCAGCCCATGGAAAAGAGAAGTCTTCTGAACCTAATGCCAAGAACCATACATATAAAACCGTCAAAATGTTAAATCTAAAATATAAAACCATGATACATGAGTGTGAAAAGCTCTAAAAATGCAGAACTGTTTGTGGCTGGGGAAGGACTGTGCCAACAACTGCAGATGCTGATGGGCCGGGTTTCCATCTCAAGACAAAAGCCACTTAGGGACAGCAGCCTCATCTATGACTGAGATTGAAAGTTTCTTGCTGATGTTTAAAACCTTTTGATTGCCTTGTATGTGAGCACTGCCTCTATATCACTGCTGTCTCTCCCTGTTCCCCTTACCTCCTCCCCTCTCATGACTTCCACTCCCTTCCAAATTCATGACCTTTTCTTTTTTATTGTTTGCACACACACACACACATGCACACACACACAAATATACACATATGCATACACAGCCACTGAATAGACTTGTGCATGTGTCTAGCACTGACCTCCTGGGGATTGGAGAACCTATATAGAAAGTGATCCCTGGTCCCTGGATAAAACTGATTCTTCTTCTCTCAGCAGCCATTAAACACCTGTCTTTTTTTTTTTTTTTAATCTATGAGTGGGACCCATTTCCTCTGTACATGGCACGTAAACTGATGTTGTTATATGCTGATCTTGTTCACCAAATGATGTTGTTGATATTTTATGACTGCCTTTTCCTGGTCATGTCTAATCGTACTATCTAGTAGCAGGCATCCTGGTCTTCTGTCTCTTCAAAGCTTTCTGCTCCCTTTTCTGTGATTTTCCCTGAGCCTTAAAGTAAGGGTTGTGTTGCAAAGTCACTATTATTAAAAGTTGAGGATCTCTGAAATAGTCTCCATAGGTTCTATAGGGGAGAGAGAGAGAGAGAGAGAGAGAGAGAGAGAGAGAGAGAGAGAGAGAGAGAGAGAGAGAGAGAGAGAGAGAGAGCTACATTTATCTGTGGCTCTAAGAGTAACTATTTAGAGTACAGTTAGAAATTATACTGGTTTAGGAAACTGGCAGCTCCAGTACCAGACATGAATTCTCTCTTATTCAGTAGACCATAAATTCAATTAAAAAGCTTGTGGTTGACCCCAAGCCACGATTGCAGCATTGGGGATTTCACGGAGGTCCTGTCCTTGTCCTGGCTTACAGGGTTTCTGGGTAGGACTACTCATAGCTCCTTTCCTACGCAGCTTAAAGATCACTTTTAAGATATTTTAGGAGCTAGTCCTCAGGGAGAAGGCTTCTAGGTCAGCTCCATCTCAATTTCTACAAATTTTGGGCCTGAGTGTGTGGTGTCTTCAGCAATAGAATCTCACAGTCAAGTTCTAGAAGGCAGTTAAAGGCAAAGGCTATATTCTATTTCTGTCACGGGAATCTCGCATATCCCCCTGACCAATAACTGGAGGGGAGGTTTCCCATCCCTGCCACTGTGTTAGATAGTGCATGGCTCTTGGGGATGGGGATGCACCCTTACCGCATGTACCATAACTCATGTGCGTTTGTGTGTGTACATATATAGGTATACATATATTTATTAAACAGTTAAGGTATGTTCATAAGATAATCTTTTCCTGTGACTTTTTCAAACATTCTTAGCAGTATTTAACTTTTTTCCCTTCCTTTCCCCTCCCCCGTATTACCTTCCTGCCCCCCCCCCCCCGAATTCTCCACATATTACATGAAGTTTAGGGAAATCCCATTTGGCTGTTCATCTTTCCAGGGTTGCTACACGGACCCAGAAGTTCTCATCTGTAGCTGGTAGGTTCACTAGCTGCCCACCTAAAACCCTTTTGTTCTCCAGTTCAACCCAATGTGTCCTTCATTCTCTGTGTCATCGTCTGCCATTTAGAGACGTTTTCAATCATCACAATGTCCATGAGCTGTATCTGTTTGCACATACCACTTACTTGTCCCTAATAATTAAAGTTTCTAGGATTTATATAAAAATTATTTAAAATAAAAAAATCAAGAGTTTTATTTCTCAGACATGTTTTTACTGATAATTTAAAATCTATACTCAAGAGTTTAGGGTTTAGCTCAGTGGTAGATTGCTTGTGTAACGTGCTTAGTCCTCAGTACTGCAAATAAAACACAAAAGGAAGACCACTTATTTCTGAATTGTCCCCAGGGTTTGCTCGTTAAGCATTGTGAACTTACTGCACAGACTCAATCAGTTGAGCACTGTGTGTGCCAGGCATTAATGTGTATTTGTCAGAAATGTCCGCACTCATTTTAGAAATACCAGGTATTCTCCCAGAGATGAAAGCGTTGCAGGAAAACTACAAAAAAATACAATCTCTATAAAATTAATAAACACCTTAACTGGCTGGATTCCTTTTTCTGAGACTTTTTTTTATACAGTGTAACAGTATATCCTAATTTTCAGTTCTGGTACTACCCCCATGGCATTATTTCTCACACATCATATCAGACACCAGTGATGTAAAAGAAACATTTGTGTCTAGCGTTGACCTCTTGGGGCTCCATTGGGTTCTTTTCTACACCTTTGTTCAGCAGAGAGAGTTTGACTATAGGGACCTCTCCTGTTTTCCTCAAGTGACCAATAGGTTTTCAATCATCACACAGTTTCTAAGTTCACACACCAGACAGCAGTGCCCTCATCCCAACCACATCCACACATGGCTTCTTACGCCGAGAGCAACTCCGATTTTCAGCCTGAGTACAGTGCTCTGGTGTCTGGCCCCTGGGAGGATTCCCTTCACCTTTGGACCCCACTAACAGTTGGAAGTGAGTGTCTGAAACTGGGGACAGATTCCTTACTATTTTGAATTTGCTCAGCAATGCAGGTTTCAAACAGAACATTAGTAGAGAGAGCTTCGAGTGTCTTTCTTAAAGGTTTCCAGGAGTGGATGCCTGTGTTCCCTTACGGAGCTCATTAGTAAACTCCCAGAGCCTAGCCCTCACAGGTTCATTTGCTGTAGAAAGAGCTAGAAAGTAGGTTAAGGTGCTATACATTGGCTCTGCTACTTTCTTGATTCTAGAGTTTTTCTAGAACTTTTTCAACCTGTGTAAAGTTAAAGTCACATGCCTCCCAAGCACACAGCATCTCACTTCTTTAACATAAAAGCAAATAAAGAGAGTCTGAATTTAGCGTTTGTGCGCGGGAGCTTGCGACCTAGTTCTAAAGATCCAGGGACTCAAGGAGGAGCTGATACCCCAGAAAGGGATTTCTCTTGAGGAGTAGTGTGGAGGGGACCTTGTGGTGGAAGCAGGAAGGAGACACTAGGTAGGAAAGAAACGTGGCCCGGAAGTCATGAGTACTTCAGCTTTCGGTTCTTACTTACAATGCTTGCAACTTTTAGTTAAGGTGTCCGTCAACTTCTGCAGCTTCTTTCGGTTCATGGCGGGAGTTCATATAATGAGGTCTCAGTGTCATCTGGAGCCTAGAGCCAGGTCCCTCATGAGCTCCAGGCTGAGGCAGCCTAGTGCAGACTCGTGGCTCTGAGCATTTGCGTTCCTAACAGACAGTGTGGCCATGGCAACGCCTTAGAGGGCCACCAATTGGCTCCTGGGGGCGGGCACACGACACATAAATGAGACTCCTGCACACAGAGGAGCCATGGCAACGACTGGGCCTGTGGCCGATTGGCTCCTGCGCTGGAGACTGACTAGTCAGGCCCAGAAAGGCCTGTGACCACCCAGCCCCCGCGCAGTCCAAGTTGCAGAGTTCCAACCT
The DNA here is from genome assembly GCF_903992535.2 of Arvicola amphibius. Taxonomy (NCBI): domain Eukaryota; kingdom Metazoa; phylum Chordata; class Mammalia; order Rodentia; family Cricetidae; genus Arvicola; species Arvicola amphibius. The sequence goes on along the minus strand of NC_052056.1, from coordinate 112,886,019 downwards.
GGCGCTTTGCATACTGTGTTGATTGCCAGGTTGGGGTTTTTAATTTCCACTTGTCACTCTCTTTTCAGTTCACAGCTCCTCAGGACTGCGACATAAATAATCAGAAGTCTAAGAGTAAGGTGTGCACAATATGTAGGAGACATTTTGGGTAATGAGCACAGGAAGAATTGAGGGTCCTCCAGGAGCTCTGTGGAGTGCTAGAGGGAAAGAGGTGTCATTCCAACAATCGTCAGGTGGCTTCTTGCTTGAGTGTGAGGAGCTTTTTCTTCAGGACTGACTCACCACTGAAAGTAAGTTTGAACCATTAGGCTTGAACTGTGTTGCTGAGAAAGTAGACACCCCCTTTCCCCCCTCCCGTCCCGTGCCTTTTTCTATCACTCTCTCTCTCTCTTCCCCTCTCCTTCTTCCTCACTCTTTGGAGGAGGAAGCTGTCAGTCAAGCTTGCAAAATGCCACTGTCAAATTGTAGTTTGTTAATTCAACTTACATCCTCCTATATGGAGATAGGTTCCCACTGGAGTGTGGGGTATAACCCAAGCTTGCCTTTTACATATATTTCCCACTAAAATTGATGCTGGCTCTGTTTTTTTTTTTTTGTTTTTTTTTTTTTTTTTTTTTTTTTTTTTTTTTTTAAAGAATCATTATACATCTGTAGTACGGCAGTACTTTCTGCTTTACTTAGTAACTGATGGGATGCTCTGTTTGATTTTAGACCCAAATGAATGGGCTAGCTCAGCATACGAACCTTCGGAGAGCAACGGCTGGGAAATCGCAGTAGTTGACTGAAAACATAATGTGTCCTTTCCAAACTGAAAATAGAAAAATGCTGCCAAGAATAAGGAACAACCCCAAAATGAAGTAGTTCCAGTGTTGAAGTGCCTGGTTTCCTTTTACAGTTTTATTTGTAGAAATAATGACAATGCTGTTTGAAACCAGAACCAAGAACCCCTGGTAACCCCAGCGACTATGCCTCCCTAAAGAAAATTGTTTGAGAACTGTTAGCCAATATGAGGTAAGCACCAATGCCCTCACATCGAGAAGCTGGGACACGCTGAGAAAGCAGAAGCAAATGAGAAGGGCTGGATATACTCTGACCTTTCTTCCCATAAAACTGTAGAATCTTTCTCTACATCGCAGAGCTGAAGTTGTGAAAGCAAGGGAGTAGGTGTGGCCGTCAGTAGTTACGGGCATAATGCACAGGCATCTGAGGTGTCTTAGGGAGCGGCTTCCACTGATGGGGAACACATTACGGAGTGTGCCCGGGCATCATGGAAGGGAGCACACATTGGATGCCTCTTGGAGGCACATATAGATGAGATAATCACTTATTTCACCCGGACCATAATGGCCATTTTCCCTTAAAGTGAAAAAAAAAAAATGTAGGATCAACACTGGAGCCTGTTGAGATTAAAAGTAGGCAAGTGCTTGCAGCAGACAAACATCTCTTAACTACTGAGCAGCATTTGAAAGAAACTGCCTCTGCTTCCTAAAATCCTACTGGGTTAAAAAGATCTGCATCAGTTGTGTGCAGCTTGCTTCCCTGAGTTGTGGAGACAATCAGCAAATCTTTGTCAAGGTAAGTATATTTATTGGAGGCATGGTTTGTCAACATTTAAATATAATTTAAACCACCCATTATATTTTGTAAAAAAAATAAAATTCATACTTTTTACAACACATTGCAGGCCTCTAATCATATTTAAGACAAAATAAAAATTTCTATTTGTAATTTTTAGTTGCTTATGGTGAACAGACTCAGAGCTGCCTTTCCCTGGGGCTTTGTAAGAGTAAGTCAATTAAGTGTGAATGCTTAGCTTAGATCAAGTCAGCTGATAACACAACAAAAGATTGCATCTAATTTTACTGTGCACGAAATGATTATGAAACTCTCTAAAATTCAAGAAACCTTGAGATGGATACTTTCTTAAATAATAAGTATATTTAAGTGATTATTAATGCTATCTTATTTCCTTAAATTTGGAGTTACCTTGACTTACTGTTATTTGGAATGTTGCCATGATAAATAGCTTGGACCTTGATTTGACAGAAGTGTTTTTCTTAACATGGACCTTTTACGATGAAGGCACTTGGAAGCTCCTTGGGAAATGACATCATAGAACTGCTGTCCAACTATGGTGTATTATAAGTATATTATGGAATTGCTTTAATAGAAGGAACAGAGAGCTTGGTTGTCTGCAATATTTAGCTCAATTTTACTAATTTATTTTATAGAGATAATGGTAAAATTTGGAGTTAAGTTTAGCTAGCTCTTAGACTTGAGTATCCACTGCCATTTCTGGTCGTTTTGTCTTTTGCTCTGATGCTGTGGTGGTAGTCCCTGAGATCCAATTGAACACTGAACATCAGAACTTCTGGATACATGTCATCTCTGCCACTAGAAATTACAGTTCTTCATATAGATCTTTTGATATTCCTATGAAATCCTCTTTACTTATCCTCTTGCCAAGGAGCATTAACTTTCTAATACTGAGCACTAAACTGTTAATTACCCAATACTCTATATTCTCCATTCCAATATGGAAGTTTATCTTAATTGCTGTCTTTATGTGCACTTGTCTAGCCTTTGTCAATACTTCTGAAGTTTAAAAAGCCCCAGTTTGGGTTTGTATTAACAGAAATTAGAGGGGAAATGTAGTTGCTTTCTGATTCTCCAAGGAAGCTGCGTGTGGGGCACTGTAGATGCTGTGGGGGACACCTCAGAGGGAAAGATTACTGCCTTGAGTGCAGTTCGAAAATGAAGCAGGGCACTAAAGAAAAGCTTTTTTTTTTTTTTTTTTTTTCAAACTGCCCTTGCCCCATAGTGCACACTCGGTCCTCACTGGTATTAATACAGCCAAGACATTTTTTTTCTTTTTTCATAATCAAGTGATCAGTAGGTAAAATTAATGCCTAAGGTTTACCAAGGTAAGATTCTTACAGCTTACATGTGACCTAAAACATTGTAAATAAAGATGTGGTGTGTGGTAAGTAGCTATCAGATGATTAGGTCAGCAATATGAGTAAAGACACTGGGTTCACTAAACTGCATGAGCCCACCTAGGAATCCAACAGGATTGAGACTGAAGTCTACACAGGCTGCACCACAAGCTCCTGTGCCAAGACTTATGGTAATTGTGCAATTTCCATAGTTACCACAGGGACAGTAGGTACTTTCCGTTTCCTGACAGAATTCCGGGACGCTGTAGCCTTCTAATGAAAACTAGGAAGGTGGTCACACCCCTCCTCTATATCTTTGTAATACATTTTTCCGTACTTTTCCAAATTTCATCACTGCCAGGCTTGTAAGTCTTTTTCTGGCCAATGTATAGATACTTAAAGGCTGGTCAGGGCTGGAGAGATGGCTCAGTGGTTAAGAACACTGACTGCTCCTCCAAAGAACCTGGGTTAAGTTCCCAGCCCCCACATGGCAGCTCACAACTATCTGTAGCTCCAGCTGGAGGGAATCCAGGACCCATAGCAAAAACATCAAAACAAATTTTTAAAAACGGAAAGGCTGGACCAGCGAGGTAACCCTTAGATCATAACATGCACCCAGGACCTGGATCCATTCAGAACAGACTTCGGAAAAAAGCCTGTGACTGTCAGACTGTGGACACTTTTGGACAGGCAAGGGGAATCAGCATTTGTGGTACTAACATTTGGGGATTCCTCATACTTTATCTGTGAGCACAGGCTTATGAGAACTTGGACTTCCTTTCTCTTTTGTTGAAGCCGGGGGTTGAAAGTGGGGCGCGTGCATACCAGGACAATGCTGACTTTCGCTTCTTGAAGACTGTTTCCTATTTGATGACTCTTAAGAATACAGTCACAATTTGCATCAACACTCCCGCTGTTCCTTCACTAAGTCAAACCTGATGCCAACATCAGAAGGTCACTCTACGGATGTTATTGGAAGCATCTGGGCAGTTCACCTTTGAATTTGTTGGCCGTGTTGCTGGGGAAGTGACAGGGATTTCTTGGTCCACTATTCCAGGAATCTACCATCTCCTCAGAATGATCTCTCATTAAAATAAATGCTACCAGCCAAGCCCCTGAGAACAGTGCTGTCTAACCCTTGAAAATGCTGCTGGGTGGGCAAGATTCATTCTCCAGCTCTGGGTAGAGTGTAGTTGTGGGTCACTCTAGGGGCAGTTGAAAGGACATTTGCAGGACTAGAAACTAGCAATGCAAAAAAGGAGTGTAACACTCAGCATTGTAGAAAGCGTTTGACTAGCATCATGACCTTTATATTTCACAAATCTGAGTTCTCAATTTGATCATGAAAGACTGTTTGTTTAATATTGCAAGACCTAGATATGATTCTCATGTGTTACTTATTTATTCATTTTAATAGTAGTTTGAAGTTTACCAGGAACCAGGCGTGTCTAGTTAGGTACCTGGGTATTTTCCTGGTCCCTGATTGTTAGTCACTAATCTGGTCTGGGACTTTGCAGAATAGTACACATGCACATCTTGGAAGATTCCACAAAGGAAATCAGTCTTTCAGACATGCAAGTCCGGGCACTGCTTCCTTAAAACCATTCAGAGGTCCTAATGAGCAAGGATACCTGACCCTATTAGAAATTGAGCTACTGGGAGACTCAGGAGGTATCTGAAAATGCATTGATAAACTATAAGAACTAATTTAGGTGGGTCGAAAGCTGCCACATATCCCCTTAAAAGCAGAAGAGGAAGTACAAAGTAAAACAGAGAGATTCAAAGGTCATTAAGGACTGTGTGTGCTTTTCAGGTAACGTGAACTCTAGCCCTCCAACAATGGGAAGCTAATTCTATCAATGGCTTGGGTGGATTTGGAAGTAGATATCTACCCTACCCTAACCTCGGGATGGCTGAAATTATGCTGTGGCTGAGGGAGACAAAAAGTTGGTTCTTTGAGAAAATCAATAAAATAGACAAACATTTATCTAAACTAACAAAAAGACAGAAAGAGAATATCCAAATTAACTAAATCAGAATTGAAAAGGGGGACATAACAACAGAAATGGAGGAAATCCAGAGAATCATCAGGTCATATTTCAAAAACCAATACTCCACAAAACTGGAAAACTTGAAAGGGAATGGACAATTTTCTGGATTAATATCACTTACTAAAATTAAATCAAGACAAGATAAGCAAATTAAATAGACCTCTAACTGCAAAAGAAATAAAAGTAAGGCAATATACAGCAAGCCAACAGACAACATCAAACTAAATGGAGAGAAACTCAAAGTGATCCCCCTGAAATAAGAAACAAGACAAGGTTGTCCACTCTCTCCATATATATTCAACATAGTACTTGAGGTTCTAGCTAGAACAATAAGACAACAAAAGGATATCAAGGGGAAACAAATTGGAAAAGAAAAAGTGATACTCTCACTATTTGCCGATAACATAATAGTTTACATAAATGACACCAAAACTTCTACCAAGAAACTTCTATAACTCATAAACACCTTCAGTAATGTAGCAGGATACAAGATCAACTCAAAAAAAAATCAATAGCTCTCCTTTACACAGATTACAAATAAGCCAAGAAAGAAATCAGAGAAACATTATCCTTCACAATAACAATAAATAACATAAAATATTTCTGAATAACTCTAACCAAACAACTAGAAGACCTGTATGGTAAGAACTTTAAGTCTTTGAAGAAAAAAATAAGAAGACACTAAAAAATGGCAAGATCTCCCATGATCTTGGGTAGGTAAAATTAACATAGTAAAAATGGCAATCTTACCAAAAGCAATTTATAGACTCAATGCAATGCCCATCAAAATCCCAGAAAAATTCTTCACAGACCTTGAAAGAACAATACTCAACTTCATATGAAAAATCAAAAAACCCAGGATAGTGAAGACAATTCTGTACAATAAAAGAACTTCTGGAGACATCACAATCCCTGACTTCAAACTCTATTATACTATATAGCTACAGTACTGAAAATAGCCTGCTATTGGCATAAAAACAGACAGGAGGATCAATGGAACCAAATCAAAGACTCAGATTTCAATCCACACACCTATGAACACCTGATTTTTGACAAAGTAGCAAAAAATATAAAATGTAAAAAGGAAATCATATTCAACAAATGATGCTGGCATAACTGGATATCAGCCTGTAGAAGAATGAAAATAGATCCATATATATCCCCATGCACAAAACTCAAGTCCAAATGGATAAAAGACATCAACATAAAACCAACCACACCGTACCTCATAGAAGAGAAAGTGGGAAGTGCACTTGAACTGTACATTGGCACAGGAGACCACTCCCTAAATATAACTTCAGTAGCATAGAAACTGAGAGAAACAATAAGTGGGACCTCCTGAACTGAGAGGCTTTGTAAAGCAAAGGATACAGTCAACAAGACAGAATGGCAACCTGGAGATTGGGAAAAGATCTTCATCAACCCCACATTGGTAAAGGGCTGATCTCCAAAATATACAAAGAACTCAAGAAATTAGTCATCAAAAGAACAAATAATCCAATAAAAATGGGGAACAGACCTAAACAGAGAACTCTCAACAGAGGAATCTAAAATGACTGAAAGATACTTAAGGAAATGCTCAACATCCTTAGCCATTAGGGAAATGCAAATCAAAACAACTCTGAGATTCCATCTTACACTTGTAAGAATGGCCACGATCAAAAACACTGATGACAACTTATGCTGGAGAGGTTGTGGGGTAAAGCGAACACTCCTCCATTGCTGGTGAGAATGCAAGCTGGTACTGCCCCTTTGTAAATCAGTATGGCAATTTCTCAGAAAATTAGAAAACAACCTTCCTCAAGATCCAGCAATATCACTTTTGGGTATATACTTAAAGGCTGCTCAATCATACCACAAGGACATGTGCTCAACTATGTTCATAGAAGCATTATTTGTCATAGCCAGAACCTGGAAATAATCTAAATGCCCCTTGACTGAAGAATGGATAAGGAAAATGTGGTACATTTACAAAATGAAATACTACACAACAGGAAAAAAATAACGACATCTTGAATTTTTCAGGGAAATGGATGGATCTAAAAAACATCACATTGGGCAAGGCAAACCCTATCCAGAAACACAAATATAAAATGTACTCACTCATAAGTGGCTTTTAGACATAAAACAAAGAAAACCCAGCCTACGTTTTACAATCCCAGAGTGCCTAGACAGCAAAGAGAACCCTAAGAGATACATGGGTCTAATCTACAAAAACAAGATCTCCTGAGTAAATTGGGAGTGTGAGGATCATGAGAGAGGGTAGAAGGGGCAGGGAGAGGGATGGAGGGGAGTGGGAAAAAATATACATCTTAATAAAAACAATTTTAAAAAAGAAAATGTTCTTCCCGAGTACTATAGTTTGGGTATAGAATGTGTCCTATAGGCCCACATATATAAGCCCTGGCCCCTATCTTAGAGAAACTGGGACATATAGAACTTTAGATGGTGTTGTCGAGTGGGAAGTTTTGTATAACTAGTCATTCCCTTGAAGAGAGTAAAGATTTATCAGCCCCCTGCCCACCTATTTTTCTTTCCTATCATGAGGAGCAGATTTGCTGCACCACAGGCACCTGCTGTGCCCTACTACCCCCACCAAAGGCCCAGAAGCAATGTGACCGATTAGTTATAAACCACAACTACTCAATTATTTTTTCTTTAGAAACTGATTATATACAATATTTGCTTTAATGACAGAAAGCTAATGTAATGAGAAACAAATGATCTTAATTTTTGTAAAAGGTATGTAAATGTCTCTTCAGTCTCACAGCTTCTGTTTAAGTGCACATTTGAATATGACCTTACCACACTGGGAATCAGTGTTCTTTGTTTTTTTTTTTTTTTTTTTTTTTTTTTTTTTTTTTTTTTTTTCTTTTTTTTTTTTTTTTTTTTTATATTTAAAAATTACCATCTCCTTCCCTCCTCCTCCCCCCTCCCTCCCCTCCTTCTCCCCTTTCTCTCCCCTCCTTCTCCCCCTTCCCTCCCCTCCCCTCCACCCATACCTCCCCTCCCTCCCTCTCAAGGCCAAGGAGCCATCAGGGTTCCCCACTCTATGCTAAGACCAAGGTCCTCCCAACTCCCCCCAGGTCCAGGAAGGTGTTTTTTTTTTTTAATTGTATTGTATTTGAACATATAACTGTCTTCAGCCGCACTGAATTATTTGAAGTGAAATCATGTCAAACAATGCAATATCCACACAGAGCCTAGTAAATTGACATCATGTGACAGGTCAAAGTTGGGTTTAAACGTGAAGAGGATTGGTTTCCTAGAATTAACAGTTCAGAGTTGAAATACTGAACTTTCATTTTCTCTTACATTCCAGATCAAATTCATATTTAACCATGTAGTTTAGCTACATTTGAAGAGTTAGAATCAACCCTTTCTTTTAAAAAGTGTCCAATTTTACAGCCACATGCTTGAGAAGGGAAACACACGTATTTTCCTTCTTCTTCATCAACCCTAGTGAAATAAATTCTTGAAGAGGTCAAAGTTTTAGCTTTGAAAATAAAAGAGTTGGTTATGAAAATCATGTGAAAAGGTGTATAACTTACTCTGTGCCAACAGAACTTCAACACTGATGTATCTTCGGAGTCCCCCAAGCAATACCAATAAATCCAGGAGTGTGGATCTGCGAAATAAGTCTGACTCATTGTGACTTACAGGGCATGGTTAGGAAGACAGGGGCTAGAGATGTGGTTTGGAATCACATAGTCATTGAACAGTTCATTTCTGTAGGTGGTATTTCAGCAATAGAGAAGCTAACTATGGAGACAGGGAAGTGTTTGTGGCTAGCTTTAGGATTTGTTTTGGGATTAGCAGTTACCCAGAACATTAGAAGACAGTAGACAACTCAGCATAGACAGAGTGATTTCATTTGTTGTCTGTCTACTTGAGAACTGTTAATGGCTCATCATTAATAAAGTCTCTGAATCTGGATTCAACTGGCGGCATCTAACTGGGGTCACATACTTTCAAAGACCTTAAAACTTTTGTTTCTGTGGACTGAGACAGCAATGCATTTAAATAAAAGCCCAGACTAACTTGCAGAACGCTTCATGCTTAATCCATCAGGGGTTCTTATTCTATATGTAAAGTTTTAAGTTTTATTTTAAAGATTTTTTATCATTTTAAAATTTTGTACACACACGCACACACACACACACACATATGCATGCCTGTGTATGAGTATATGCACATGGCTGGGACCAGAGTCATCTGATTCCCCTGGAGCTAGAGTTGCAGACAGCTGTTAGTCAGTCACACATTAAGGAGAAGTCTTCTGAGAAGTGTTTCCTCAGGGTCAGTGTGAAGATCTGCGATCCAGAAGGGGTCAAGGTTGTGTCTAAAGCTGGCAGCCAAGCTGGTAGTGTGTGTGAATCTCCCCTGTGTTCCTGGTTTTGGCAACATGAGAATGGCAGCCTTACATGGTACATGGAAAGAAGTTGATGCTTGACACAGAGTCCAGGAAAGTCTATTGTTGAAGGCATAGCCCCAGCAGAGGTGAAAAATGTAGGAGTGAAAAGGTCATAAATAGAAGCTGAAGCATGCTACCATCTGATGGGGTTGGAGTCCCTGATGCCACTGGGGAATGTGCGGCCCTGCAGTGGGAAGCCCGGTATACTGGCAATGGCAGGGACGTGTACTGTCTGTGACAGATGATGGCAGGTATGAAGCAGAGTGAGCCTGAGGCCATGAGACAGTCTATGTGTCCTGCAGATGGTAGATCTGGGGAGGTGGAGCTGCCCAAGGCCGTGGAGCCCAGGAGACTAGGAGTCATTCCCAGCTGCAGGAAATTTGAGTTAGCCTGTTGGATGTTGGTTTTGCTTTGCTTTGATCGTGACTGTGCCCTGGTTCTACTTGCTAGAAGAAGAAAGTAACTAGTTTTTAATTTACAAAAACCCATAACTGGGAGACTTTGGACTTTTAAAGAGAACATGAACTTTTATCTTGAAATTTTTAAAAAAAAAATGGTGAGATTTTTAAAGTTATTTTTTATATTGTTATATTGACATATGATCTTGGTGATGAAGAAGAAAGGGAAGGTGGTAGTTTAGTAACGTGTTCATGAGTCACGTTGGCAAGGGGTCAGTGGTACTGGTTAGTTGTGTCAGCTTGATACAAGCTAGAGTCATCTAGAAAAAGAGAGCCTTAACTGAGGGGTTGCCTGCTTCAGATTACCTGTAGGCAAGTGTGGGGGGCATGTTTTCATCAATGGTAGGTGCGAGAGCCCCAAGCCTACGGTGGGCAGTGCCAGCTCTGGCAAGCATATGGAAGCAAACTGAGCAAGTCATGGAACTCAAACCAGTAGTCAGTGTTCTGACATCATTTCCGCTTTAGTTTCTGCCCTCAGATTCCTGCCTTGAGTTCCTGCCCTGACTTTCCTTCATGAGGGATGATAATCTATAAATTTGAAGCTGAAAGTTAAAATAAACCCTTTCTTCTCCGACTTGCTTCTAGTAAGTGTGCTATCACACCAGTAGAAAGCAAACTGAGACCGTATCAGAAGATGTAAAGCCCTCCCATGCTCGTTAGGAGCATTCATTGTTTTGAGATGGCCATCCTGCCAGAAGCAATATACAGATTCAAAGCCTATCAAAATCCCCATGCAGTTCTTCAAAGAAACTGAAAAACAAATCATACAAAGGGACAAAACACAGTTTAGTCAAAACAATCCCGAAAAATAACAACTCTGCTAAAAGTATCCCCATCACTTATTTCAGGATGGAGTGCAGAGTCACAGCAACAAAAAAAGCAGTCTGTTACTGACATTAAAAGCAGACAGATTGATCAGTGGAGTAAAACTGAGGAGCAGAATACAAGTCCAGGCTCCCATACTCATGTAAAGTTTTTACAAACAGGCCAAAAAAAAAAAAATCACAGGAGAAAAGTAAATGGTGTTGGTCAAACAGGATAAGTACATGTAAAAGGATGAAACTATACTCTTATCTCTCATCCTTCACTAAACCAAAATTTGAAATGGAACAAGAACCTCAACATAAGACATGATAACGCCGAATCTCATAGAGGATAAACACCTCTGAACCCTATGAGCTGCAGTGATCATTAATCAACAATGATTAGCCTGGCAAGAGATGCCCACAATGCTAAGGTACCATGTGTGTTATGGGAATTAGCATCCAGGCAATCTTGTCCCTGTCCCTTGGGAACTTGTCCCTGTGCATCATCCCTCTGTGCATGGCAGACAGTGCCCTTTCCCTTTAAAAGTCAAGTCCTGCCTACTCCTGCCTTCTTCCTTTCTGCCCTTTTCTCTTAGAAGGCAGCTTTCTATCTCTTATCTCGCTCTCTTTTTTCTCTTCCCCCCTCTCTGCATCTCTCTCTCTCCCTCTGCCTCTCTCTCTCTCTCTCTCTCTCTCTCTCTCTCTCTCTCTCTCTCTCTCTCTCTCTCTCTCTCTCTCTCCCATTCTCCCATCCCTATCCCATTCCCTTTATCTCAGTAAACTCCACACTCAAACTCTGTCAATATAGCGTATTTGTCTCCCTTACCCACCGAGGTCCCAACTCGTGCCATATTCACAACAATGGGACTAATCAAACTCTTTCTGAGTGTATTTAAAACCCGCTCTACAAGACAGTGCACATACTATGTATGTACTGTTGGCTGGGCCAAAAACTCATGACTGGTTCAGGTCATAGAAAAACCTATGTTATTCTGCTCAATTTGGCATAGTATTAGACTGTCTCATAAGTCCTTATGCTTATACCCATAAGTTAGTGGTACAAACCTCATCAGAGAAACTTATTTCAAAGTAGATGGCTATTAGGGATGCACAATTGGTCAATATACAGAGAATATGAGACTATGGAGTGCATCCATATCATACTCCTCCTCAAGGCTCAGAAATCACAGAAGGATGAAAAAAAGACTAGAGTAGCCAGAGTGAGCAGGTGTCTCTAACAGTGAAACAGTATCGCTCTTGACAACCTGTCAGGCTCATGAGATCATAGTATCTTGACTGCTTGCTCAAGACCTGCACAAGACAAAGCCAGCCAAAATATCAGCATGAGACTCATAAAGTCCCATTCTTATCCCAGGAGCTATTGGGAGTTGGTGTCTGCTGGGAGAGAGAGAGAAAGCTTTCTCCCAGTACTCAGGTGATAGTCATTGACCCCTGCTCACACAGGCAACACTAAAGGAGTCAGTGGGGTTTAAAAGGGGAAAAAAAAGCATGAAGTTGAACTGAGTGAGTAGTGGGAGGGAGAGGAGAGGAATTAAAAGAAGGGAGAGGTGGGTAGTTTTGATCAAAAATTTTAGACGTGTGTATGAAGTTCTCAAACAATAAAAAAATTAGAAGCTTCATTTTATAATAGCTAATGAAGTCATTCTTTACTGAAATTAAAATTGGCTCATTTTGTATTTTCTTCTTATGAGTAAGTTTCTAGCTGACGGACACCGATACACTACAAGGTAACTGAGCAATCACGGTCCTTGAAGATGCCAAGGACAGCAGGGCAGGGCTACAGGACAACCATTCCTTACTCTAGACTTCTCAGACCACCACCAGCCCCGACCCTAGCATCGCCAGACTTATACAAACAATTTTGAAGCAATTTGCGGGTTCTGTGTTAATGACGTTGCTAATAAGTTGTCACTGGGAGTCTCTGAGGAGAGACTGCGTACGTTGTGTGTGGAAGTGGTTAATCCAGTTCAGTGCGGAGAGTGTGACTTATTTCAGTGTAGACAGTGGGTTGGATGCAGTAGTCCTTCCCATTCCTGCTGATTTTCTGAGTCCCCTTTCAGGTAGAATAATTGGGACGCTTTTGCTATTCCATTTTTCCTGCACTCACTGATCTCGAAGCATGCTTGACCGACCTGTGTGGGTCTTATTTTCATCACCACATGAAGAAAGTCTCGCTTAATAGCGGAAGTGTCATCTCTGTGATATGATATACAATGTCCTGTACTCACCTTTCCTCTTTCCTTCAAGTATAAGAGGTATGCTTGTGTCAACGCTCTCTGCTCTTGAGACAGCGTGTTCTGGGAGAATGGAGCTGATAAATGAGGCGGACAAAAGTCTCCTGCGATATCCAACTTTATTTAGATCCTCAGACAATTTATACTCTCGGGGTTAAGGAGGGTCACCGGAGTAAAGTTCTCATGAGTCCAAGCTGCATACACTCACAAGAACAAGTCGCATATGGCAAAAACATGTTGTTTTTTTTTTTATATAAGTCAAGTTGAATAACAACAGCAAGCAATAATCAGTAATGTGCATTAAATGCTCTCCCGTCTGCTACACCTGGGAGGAGCACAAAAACACACTGCAAGAACAATTCTGCGTTTTGAAGAAATTGACATCACGAGGCTCTTGTTTTCTTGGTGTTTTCTCAGAATTCTCCTTGTTTGCCTCCATTCCTGGATGGTGTTTCTGTGTGACTACAGTGCGAAAGGACTTAGCTCTTTGTCTGGGGCCTCACTGTGTTGGTTAAGAGACCATTACCGTTGCCTGCTAAATTTGAGTCCATCTCATGGTGCTTCCTGAAGAGATCTTGGGATTATTCCAGGAAAAGAGGCTGATGAGGAGAAGAGTGGATTGATCAGCCCACAAACCAGCCAGTCAGTTGTAAGGCTGGACTTCAGTCACGAATTGTGTTTGTGCAGACTGCGCTCTCTCTGTCTTGCCAATGTCCAATGCTCTGTGAGTCTGCATTCTTTATCACTGCTGCTGATGGGCCATGCCAGCTGATCCATCATGCATTTACTAATGTCCAAGGGGCACAGAGAAGCAATATATCGCTTAGCTCTCCTTATTGTTATTAATTTCAATGGTAATTGTTCTGGTATATGTTTCACAGCAGTGATTCCTAGGAAAGTCATCTGTTTGTGAGGAATAATGGCAACATAGCTTTCTGGCATTCAAAATCTCATTTGAGGAATGTCATGGTCATGTAGCTGGGTATACAGCTACCCAGATAGACTCCAGTCTGGCCTGGACAGTAGGAATAGCAAAGAAGTCAGGAGGGGTTTGTGCCATCTCATTCTATGACATAAGCTATCCAGTCACGTCCCTTTCCTCCTTCCCAGGAGGCAAGACAAAGGGATTTCCTGGCACCTAAGCTCACCTTGTAGGATATATTGGAAGACTAGGATGGAAAATAGGTTTGTGCGTTCTGTGACCAGAGCCATCTGCTAATCTGGAAAGTGTGCCTTGTATCCCAGAGAAAGACTTACCTGATTGCTTTGAGTCTCTTTGTTGTAACAGCCGATATTTCTTAATCCAATACAGTTTAATGTAGGAGTCTATGTTCTTGATAGCATACCAATAGTAACTAACCCTGTAGACAGAGATGGGATAGAGAATAACCAAAGTTAACACATCAATTGTGTTAGACAGCAAGTGTCATAGGGCACAGCAGTAAGGAAAAGAATTAGGGGAAGCCTCCCTGGAAGACAACCTCTCCAACACATAGAGAACTGACCATGCAAAAGAAATCTGGGCAGAAATCAGTAGAGGAAAGAGAAGATTTGGGACCCATCCCTGAGTTAGGCCTAGGCACGGCATGCTTGAGAAAGCATGAGGAGGCCCCCATATCTGAAGCAAAAGTCTGAAAATACCTTGATTCTACAAAACACATTATTCTGAAACTTAGTGGCCCAAATCCACACTCCATTAATAGCACTGGGTTCCATGGGGGAGTGTTCTAGATTCCTCTTGTGTACAGGCTGTTGATCTTGGAATTTCAGGTGGCCATACAGGATGGAGGTGCACCCAGTTAGATTTGTAAAGGATTTGTACTGTCTTTGTACAGGCTTTCATCTTCATCGTCAGGGAAACCTAGTTTTCCTCATAGCAGAAAAAGCCTGAATGGACGCTGCAGCTCCTTGAAGCCATGTTATCAGAGACTGGCACAGTCCACTTGTTCAAGTCATGAGGCTGACCCAGATGCAAGGGATGGGGAAGAAGTGCCAAGTTGGGAAGAGTAGCTACTTTGGCTGGGTTTCCTATCTATGTGGGCTGCTTTCTGCAAGAGTGAAAGAGGTTGATGTTGTTGGAAACAATTGGGCTGAACATGGAGGTGCTGTGGGCCCTGCTATGTCTGTGCTTAGGCTGTAGCTACTTTTTGGGACTCTACAAAAGCAGGAGACGTAAACATAAGGAGCGTGCTCCCACTGGTAAAGGAAGATGGAGGCGATACAGAGGAGAAATAGGGAAAATGACATCGCACTTGTCTGATAAAGCCTCAAGGAGTTTATAGGTATCTAAATTATTACTATATACATATGTAATAAGCATATATTTAAGATATCACACACACGTACACACGTTAGATGAAGTTACGACAGTAGGGTAGCTAACGCTCCCAACAAGAACTGTAGACATGAAAACCCTGGTACCAGCCATGCAAAACCCCCTTTAGAATGGTTGGCCAGGTTAGTCCACATGTGTACCAAAAACAATATAGGTATTGCTGGCGCACTGACTAGTCACCTAGCCATGTAGTCCTTGTGATAGCATAGGTACATAATACAAATCTTTGAGCTCCACACTTGCAAACTTAAGGCTCAGAGACTGAGAGGTTATGTAACTTCTCAGTGTTACAAACTAGAGAAAGATTGGACTCAATAACCAGGAAGCTGCTGTCTCCATTCTAAGTGAACTGATGGTGCTACCTCTCCATGTTTAACATACCTGTGCCTGGAGGCGTGTGTGTGTGTGTGCGTGTGTGTGTGCGTGTGTGTGCATGTGTGTGTGTGTGTGCGCGCGCGTGTGTGCGCGCGTGTGTGCGTGTGTGCGCGCGTGTGTGCGTGCGTGTGTGCGTGTGTGCGTGTGCGTGCGTGTGTGTGTGCGCGCGTGTGTGCGTGCGTGCGTGCGTGTGTGCGCGCGTGTGTGCGTGCGTGTGTGCGTGTGCGTGTGCGTGTGCGTGTGCGTGTGTGTGTGTGTGTTGACAGGCATGCTTTTGCCTCCCTAACTCCTCAGTTTCCTGGCTTTCCTAGTCTCAGGTGCCATTTGTATTTTACCATGAAAGCTCCGTTTATCACTTGCCACTTCTTATCTGCCTGCAGTTCCTGGAAAGCCGTTTCCCTTGGAAGATGGATGTGAACAGAGGTTTGGGGGTAAAGAAAGTATTCTATTTCCAAATGTCCCATTGCTGAGTGTTTTTAGCAGACATGTATACACTGTCATTTGAGAGCTAGGCCTTGTTCAAATCTGGATTCTAGGCTTTTATTTCTTGGCTTAGGTACAGATTTGGCTTCCATCATTATGTGCATTTAGAAAGTAGACTTTCTCCTGCAAAGAGATGTTCAAGTGCACAGCAGAGTCTTGTCATCTGAAAGCAGCCGTGTATTTATGCGTGTGAGACTGCATGAGCATACTTGCTTACTTTATACATTTTATCCCATTTTGTTATGTATTGGATGCGGCCTCACGGTATTAGGGAGTATTTATCTGTCCTTACAGAAGAACTTCTGCTGTCTTTGTTCAAAGCTTGAGAGTATGAGCCCCCGGGGCATTGTTCAAAGTTGTATTAACTGTTTGGGCTATGATCACAAAGGGCCAGCTGGGTTAAACAATAGAAATCTCTTTGTTTGCAGTCTAAGATGGAAGCGTGGTCCGCCCTGCTTCCTCTCTCCCAGTTTGCCTATGGCCATCCTTTCATCATCCGTTTCACATGCCCTTTTCTGCTACGTGTCTGTGTCTTCAACTCTGTTAGCAAGGGCATCTTGACACACCCGTCCATATTGAATTAGACCCACCTTAGTGATTTGATTTACCCTAACTGTGTCCTAAAGGCTATCTCTAAATAGTCACTGGATCCTGAAGTTTTGGTTCATCTACAAAGTCCTAAGGGACAGTGTTCAGCATGCTTGTGCCATCTGTGAGCTTATGGACGTGCAAGTGGGTGAAGCTCCGCCCACAGGGAGAACAGCTGCAGTGTGTGCTTGTCTGCTTTGGATTCAGAAGAGTCAGCCAGACCCAGATGCATGCTTTCGCAGAAGCAGAGGTTTTGCTGCTGTCCAGAAGGTGAGGCCAAGCGACAGCAAGGGGCAGCTTTTAAGCTAGAAAGGACCTCCTAAGCTTTGTTGTGCAAGATCTTTCTCTAAACAAGCCAGGCATTTTCGCATCACACCCCAGAGACCAGGCCCTGGGAAGCGTCTCTTGGTGCATTCCGACAAGTCACATGATCACAAGTCTTCGTAGTTGTTAACATTATTGATGGAGCTTCCTTGCTTTTCACAGGCAATCAGTCCTTATATTTTAACGAAACAGAATCAAAGAATACATTTCCATAGATTCTTTTGTTAAGCATCCATGTGCCCTGAGGGAATGTTTTGGGGGTTTTTTGTTTATGTTTTACACTTAATAACAGAAATAAATTTAGATTTAGGAATTGGATTTTATTTTACATGGAAATCTCATGTGAACCAAAGCCCTAAGAATCAGCTGCCTTTTCCTCTTCTGTTTTTGTTTCCCATCTCAAATACACGTACATTTCTTACTGGATTAAAAAGCCAGTGAAATCACAGAGGGGAAAAAAGGCAATATAAAAGGGCTCTTTCCAAAACATGCTTAGCAAATGCTTTCTTATTTTAATCTTTCATTTTGATTTATTGATTATTCAAAGTTGGTCCCAGAGATCCATCCCAACAACTCCAGCCTGAGGAGATAAATATGCTTGCTGGCTTTTAGCTGCATTTGGCAATCTATTCATGGCTAGTTTTTACTGCACCCCTAAGGAAATAGGATCACTGTGTATTCTAGGGAAAAAAAAACACCCCTTTCAAACCGTCCCTCCTTCTGCGGCCTCCAGAGCACGCCATGCGGGCACCTCAGTGCTTGGGAACAGAGAGGCTTTCTGTGGAGCTGGCGAGCTCATCCCCAGCAGCCGACTTGCTGTCTGTGTGGGGAATTCCTGCTCCTGGCCCAAACCCACAGACCTCCTTGTGAAGGCCACAGCACACACACTCTTTCTTTTGCCTGGATAATGATCTGCCTTGGAGACTCACACAGAACAGGGAGAGAAGGAAAGGAGAGGGAGAGAGGGAGAAGGGTTTCACCTACATTCCTGATTGCAAGAGTTGTTTATTGTGAAGGAAGATTTTTTTTAAAGTATTCCTATTGGTTCCCAGAAGCATATTTAATAAGGGGAAACAAAACCATGTGCCTTCTAGCCTCTGACTTCTTCAGTAGGAGCTGGTTACAGACAGCGTCATTATCCCCAAGTAGACAGCTATTCCTCACGCTGCACATTGTCTCCTATCACCAAATTCCACTTCAGAGTCTCTGATGACCCACTGGCCAGTGGTCTGGGTGGAAAGGCTTGGCACTTTACATTTAAGTCAGCCACCCAGGACACAGTATAGTTTCTAGAACTGGGAGCCTGTCCTGGGGGACACTGGAGCATTAGCTTTGGGCACAACCACAGGCTTACATCTTTATACTGCCTGAGGCTCAGTAGTGAGGTCCCTCTACACTCCAGGTGAATGTTCTGGAAATCTTCATAGGTTATCTGTGGTGACTGGCCACCTACCATGATGAGAATAGGCTGGAGGCCAGAGGAAGCTTCTGCTTCACGTTGTGAGGCAAACAAACAGAAAGGATGAAGGAGTGAGTGGAACCTGTGTCCTCTCTACATTCTCTGCATCCTTGGAGCACCACAGGGAGATTTTTGGAAACTAAAGGTTTTTCCAAATCCTGCCCTAGGAGAGTGTGCTTCCTAAGCATGCTGGGAAAGGGCCTTGGGAATGCATTGCTTACAAGTTCCAGAAGTAACACCGACAGCTGGGAGAAGGGTAATCATTTATTTCAACAAATTCTGTCTTCCTTTGTGGCTCCAAGGGACAGCAGACTGGAAAGAAATAATCTGGAAAAGGAATCCTGTTTAGTACAGAGCAGTACTGTAGGCCCTCTCCCTGTGTGGGATGAACAACGGGTGCACCTGTAGCACCATCCAGGATAAAACACCAAATAGACACATGGTTGAGCATTTTTAAATGGATCCTTTGTTTGACTAAAGAGGGCCCAGGAGCAGAGTGCTCAAGAAGAGGCTCCTGCAAAGCAAGCTTATACTTTCTACCACAGAGGAGCTGGAGACACTCCTACCTATTCATGACATGAGGAACCATCTTCTTGGCCATAGGTCTTCAACAATTTATATTTAAAACTTGTTCTTATAGCATCTTGGGAATATATGCTTCTGTAAAAGAAGTGTCTGCTTGTTCATCCCAGGTGCCCAGAACCAAAGCAAACCAAACCAAAACGAAAACAAAACAAAAAAAAACCCACATAGAAGCTGTATTAATTAAATCACTGCTTAGCCTATTCGCTCTAACTTCTTATTGGCTAACTCTTATATATTATATATTAATTTAACCCACAAGGTCATGGCCTTTGAGCAAAGTTTCAGCACGTCTATCTCCAGGGGATCCATGGCGTCTCTCTCTGACTCTGCCTTTTCCTCAGCATTCTGTTTATTTTCCCCACCTAGCTCTGTTCTCCTACAGCTCTGCTATAGGCCCAAAGCAGTTCCTTTATTAACCAATGAAAGCAACACATAGACAGAAGGAACTCCTACACCATGCTTCTTTATCTACTGAGTACTTTCCCCAATCTGGTCATGTGTGCTTTGGAAATGCAGCTATGTTAGGGGGCAGAGCTTTGTCTTGCTCAAAGGAGTTTTCTCCTCTGAATAATTATATGAATTCTTTACTGCTAATATTATAATGAAGAAAAGTATTACACAGACCAGAAATAAAAGAAAGGAGCATATATAGACACATTGCTTTGAGCCTCATGAAGTCATTGGCAGACTGTATGCATTGAATTTTAACTCATTAATTCTATATTGTTTATGTAACTTATGTATTTGGGGGTCTGTGAAGTGAATTATTAGAAAAGTTTTATTTTTATTTAAGATAGCTTAGTTCAATGAGGTGATAAGTCATTAATATGTCTCTGTTTGGGATTAGGAGAGTGTTGACCCCTACATTTTAGAAGCACCATGAGTCAAAAAGAGGAAAAAAGGAAAAAACCTGACGACAACAACAAACTAAACTAATCAGAGAAAAAGAAAATCAAGAAATGGAGTCCTTGCCTGGACGGGCTTAGAGTGGCCCGGTAGCAGTGAGCAAATCATGAGGCTAGCTGCGTTACCCTTTCCAGACATGCTACGGTGCTGATGAGGCGGAAACATGAGAATGGTCCTTCTGTACCCCAGGGATCAGATCTGCTTCGGACACTTTACACCAAATAGAAGGAAGTCCTTCCAGGTGGAGCCAAGACCACAGATCAACTTGAAGCCTGAGGACCTAAGGAAACTATGGTAAAGATCCTTGGTGCTGGCATCTGAACAGTCATGCATCCAAGATGTCAAAAGCCACCTCTTAAGGGAGTAGAATTGCAAGATGCAATAATTGGGAGGGGGTTTGGTTATGATACAGGACTCTGAAGCCTCGATTTTGTACCCAGAGAGCTCCCTCACTTTTCTCTATGTAGGAATGCCAGAGAGGATAGCTGGGGGTAACAGAACACTGGCTTGCCTTAGACAGGAGGGCTGCCATCACCTTGGGCTTGGACTTCTGAATTTTGAAAATAAATCTCCCCACCCCCTTTTTTTTATAATCCACCCAAGTTGATGGTGTTTTGCTAATATGGCAGCCTGGAGAATCTAAGAGAAGACTTGGTTTTGAGATGACAGTTGCTACTGCAACAAGTATACCCAAATGTGATTCACATTAGAACCAAGTGATAGATGGAGGCCAGGAGAGCCTGGGCTTCATGCTAGGAACGAAGCTTCCTGTGTCTACCAATCCCATTTCAATCCTCAGCAATTAAATGAATGGATTCCTACTTACACACTAAATAAGGAATACAGTCTGGCGACAGACTGTGTAACTACCAAGACAAGTGTGCCAAGAGAGGAAGAGGGAAATCTCTCCAGGTTGCTCACCATGATTCCTTCTCCACAGCATATTAGAGAACACACGTGTGTTTGCCAAGGTCTGAGCATGTCACGAGTGCAGTAACAGGGAGAAGGGCCATGCTTCCTTCACTTTGCCTCTTCCTAGTTACCAGCCGGTCCATCCCGCATCTGTTTACCAACCATTCCTGGCAGATAAGTATTAGAAGTTATCCTGTGAGGTAGAACAAAAGACATTTTGACAGCTATGAGGGAGCCTGCAAAAAGGCTGAAGTGGGATGTCCATTTTATAGAGGACAGTGAAAGCCAAAGCAGTTCATGCACACATTACTGAACTAAGAAGAAATCTACCAGCTGGAAGCTTATAAACAGGACCCCATGCTTTCTTGGAAAAGAAAAGCCTGACTTTGTCCTTCTCTCCTTCCCTTTCTCCCTTTCTCCCCCCTCCCTTCATTTATTTTTTGAGACAGGTCTCACTTTGTAGCTCTGGCTGGCTTAGAACTCACTGTGTAGACCAAGCTGGCCTTGAACTCAGAGAACTTTTCCTATTTCTGCCTCAGTAGTACTGAAATTAAAGGCATTCCTCCCTATACCCAGACCCTACTAATACAGTTAAAATTGCACTCACTAATGCTCTTATTAATTACTTTGGATAAAAGTATATGGGAGGTTTTAAAGGAAGGAAAGGAGTAAATGATTTAATTAAGTTATAATCTCAACAATGAATGAAATAATAATAATTAATACTAATAATAAAAGTCAGATTCATGCCAGTGTGGCTGCTCGCTCTGAGTGTGGACAGGCAGCACTGCTCGGTCACTGTAAAGTATAGGCTCATCCTTTCTATCGAGGTGCCATTGGCTGGAGGTGGAGGGTGGCTGCACATGAGCATCACACACTGGCTGACAGTGCTGCTCCTGGAGCAAGAACCTCCACGGTTTTCCACTTCTCTTCCGGGTGCTAGGTAACCCTGGGCTTAGGCTCCATGTTTGAATCAGTCACTATTTTTGAGGTTTATACACAAAGGCACTGACTATCATGGGTTCCTCCACTGGAGTTCCCTGGTGGATAAGTAGCTAATTATCATTTTAAGTCATGAATTTTTCAAATTTCTCTGTCATGCAGCATGGCTGCTATTAGTAAGAAGATGATTTTAAGGCACATGAGACAGAGTGAAACTATTTTAATACTGTCATTTTTCATGCGAGCAACACATTACCTTTTGATGCAAGTAAGACTTTAATCACTGACTCTGAAACCCCGAGGAATTGCTAGCTGTCTCTATAAGAGGTGGCAGAGAGCAGGTGCTATGTTTGCAGATTCATGCTTGTGGGTCTGACATTCTTCTTTTGACTATTATAAGAGTTCTTACTTAGTTATTATATGATTCATAAATGCAGAAACTTGCAGTTAATGTTCATTTTAAAGCAGCAAGACCCAATGTTAACCCATTCTCTCTCTCTCTCTCTCTCTCTCTCTCTCTCTCTCTCTCTCTCTCTCTCTCTCTCTCTCTCTCTGTCTCTCTCAGAATTTTGGCCTGGTTCTGGCATCTATTGGAGAAGGCTTTGGAGCTCCCTCTTGTACAGTTTGCAGGCAATATCACAAGGCTCTCTGCCAGCAAAGATAGTCCTGATTGGAATGTATATGTAAGACATGCATTCGAGGGAAGATAAAAGAAACAGGACAGGGACTTTCAATTTGCATCAGTATTTAAATACACTTATTTTTAAAATTAGTATAATGGGTGTCAAGGATCCATCTCCAGTGCAAGAGCATGTCCATGTAGCCCGCACCAGCTTGCTCTCTGTGCACTAAAATGTTTGTCTTCAGACCCAGCAGGAGGAGGGTTCCACAGGGACATTTGTGC
The DNA here is from genome assembly GCF_903992535.2 of Arvicola amphibius. NCBI lineage: Eukaryota > Metazoa > Chordata > Mammalia > Rodentia > Cricetidae > Arvicola > Arvicola amphibius. The sequence goes on along the minus strand of NC_052056.1, from coordinate 112,863,286 downwards.
TTGACCTATGGATGCACAGCTTTTATCTCATTCCTGCAGACCAGCCCATGCTGTGTTAATCTGGCTTAGGCCTGGTGCTGTGGAGGTCTCTGGCTTGGCCTGCTTCCATGGTGGTCATTCCCTTGTACCTGCTCCTAAGGAGGTCGCTTGCTGTCGGGCCTGCTCTGGGGGAGGTGGCTGACTGGGGCCTGTTTCTGTAGATGACCCTAGGTTGAGTCTGCTCTGGTGGAGGTGGCTGACTTGGGTCTGCTCCCACGGATGACCCTAGGTTGGACCTGCTCCTGCAGATGTTTCTCCTTGTACATACTCATTTTTCTTGAAAACACAAATGCCCTTTGGAATAATCAGGATGCTTTTCTCCTGTGACTAGAAACCGATTGATATATGTCTTTGGAATATTTTTATTTTCTGGGGAATGACAAGAAAAAATAGGATCTGGTAAGCTTGGTCAAGCTGGCAAAGGGCAGGACTCAGGTGACAGCTACCAGAGTGGACCGTTACAGTGCAAGGGTGTGAGGAAGGTAGAGAACGTCCAGGGAGATTCTCTGGAGAGGAACTGTTTGGTTTGCTGTGCCTCTTTATATTTTTATGGTGACAACTGTGTGGGTCCTGTATCTGACAGTCTTCAATTTCATATCCTACAGATACAGTTCATATGATATCATATAGGCCAGTGTCAGCTGCTGGGAGCTGTGTTGATGGTCTGCCCAAGCCATGGAGTGTGTCCTTCCAAGGCTGAATTAGAAAGAGAATCTTTGTCTAGAAGAGGATTATGCACTGCTCTGTGGACTATGGCAACCAAGGGTTTTGCTAGCATTATGAAGAAACAACAGATCAACAGGAATTGGCTGGTGGCTAGCTTGCCACTCAGGAATGTTATGGTGGAGCAGCAAATTTATTTTATGCTCATTCTTCCAACTTTCACGATAATAACATGAAATTGTAATATTAGTGTATAAAAGTGAGACACAAACTTGCATATGAATTGCATTACATCATGAAATGCACGGGTTCCAGATTTCTCACCTGACAACCATGCACTTCTATAAGTTCATTGCTGTCTGCTCAAGGCTGGAAGATCTCTGGAATACTAGCTCCCTTGATTTAATCTAAGGCAACAGATTTTTATGAAATATGGAGAGACCTGATGATCATCTCTTTACTTATTAAATGTGGCATCATGTGTGGAGCCCATGCTCAGAGACGGGCTTTCTCCACATTCTGATGTGGGCCTGAGAAACCCCTAACGCTTTGTGTGGTGGCTTATTTCCAGGCACCTTTGCTCTCTATCACCCATTCTGTTCTCCTAGCTTTAAGCAGCATCAATTTTAACTTGGTGTTTTTAAAAGATTTAAGCAGCAGTGAATACGTAAGAAAACAAAGGCAGCCAGTGTGGCGTGGACACCTCTGACGAGGTCACTCAGTACAGACATTGACAAGGAAATTTTGGACCCAGGATTAAGAATGTAAACTGAAGGATATGATGCACGTGAAATCTCTGTCTTAGGTCTGGCACTGTTACTGTGCCGGCTCCTATTTCACACACAGGTATACATTCTTTCTTCTTGTGCACCAGCACCGTCAAATAGATGGACATTCAAAAGGAGAGAAGAGTTTCCCTCTCCGCTGCCGAAAGATGCTGTCACCACGTGACTTCTGGGGCTACACTCTTATATAACAGAGGTCACAGATGACAATGATTAGTTTGCCCTTTCTGTCACCTCAGGAAGGTCCTTTGTTCATAAGGCGATTGGCTATGAACTGGTGGTTTCCTAGATGTTCATGGCCTCACGGGATGATAAGAGCAGCCAGGCATCTTCAGTGTTTTCCGTTTCAAAGCGTTGACCTTGACTTTGCTTCTGGAAATGGCTGCAGTAACTGCACCGCTGAATCTTCGCTGCCTGTCTAGGCACAACCTCGCGTCTAATTGCTTAGGCTCATTTGTGCGGCTGATTTTCAAGGGTGATCAACTGTAATGCTCTTCACATTCCAATCTGCACATCTTTTTCAGTCTCTGCTTTCTTTCTGATATGTCTGCCGTGTCACAGGCGGACACTCAGATGGGAGAAAGGCTCCCTTGTATGTTGGTCTTCCTAAGCAGAATATGGCTCTTACCTCCTGCTCTGCTTTCTTGTCTGCTCAGATATCTAAAAATGTATAGATTGAAATAGAATAGTTTGGAAGATTATCCCTGACTTTTCAAAGGGATTTTTAAGAAAAAGTTTTGTATCCAGGGACTTTTAACAGGGAAAGCACTTTAATAGTTATGAAAATAAGTTTGTGCACAGAAATCTGAAGGGAGAGTTAATAAAAATGTTTCCCTGCTTGAGTCTTGTGCTCTAGTCATTCCCTGGAATTCAACAGGGAATTCCCTGTGTTCAAATTCTCTTTATACCGAGTGCCACCCATGTTATTAGTCAGTTCTGCTTTCTTTGTAAAATTATTTCCTATGACACCACATGGTTCTAGAAAGAAGCTGTACTTATTTCAGAGCAGGTGAAGACAATTCCAGAAAGCTGGCTTCTTATAACCCCTGACATTAAGTACTGCTTTTTGGTTCTTGCTAGACTAGAATTTTGGATGAAGCCACAGAAAAGATAACACACATAATGTAACCTCTGATGGTGATTGAGAAACTGCAACCCACTCCTGGAACCCAACAGTGGAAGTGGGTGCCAATTTTATGTTGAGGCCTTGTCATTTCTACACACAGAGCCACTGAACACAGGCTAGAGAAGAATGTGTCAGGAGTTAGCATTTTCCACATATGGAACCCCTCTGAACACGAGCTAAGAGAAGAGTGTGTCAGGAGTTAACTTTTCCATTATCTCTAGCAATTTGTCTTCTCTTTTTGTGAATATCATGCAGAGACCATATTTCATGTTATAATTTATTACCTAATAGATACCATATATTTATTACATATGGATGCCAAGTAGATTATATATTATGTATATATAAGAGTATGTGTGTGTATATTTTGCTAAAGCCTGGACTTCTGCTAAATCCCTTCATGGAACAGTGATTATATACACATAATAATATATGCATGTATGCATATATAAACATATAGTTCATATGTATAGATCTATATTACACAGAAAAACTGTCTAATTTTATTTTTAAATTGAAAGCAGCAAAACAAAACAATTTAGCTAAGTTACCAAGGAGGGATGGGCTCACAGTATAGGGAGCAGCTAAGGAGTTAAGCAGTCAAGTTCCGTCATTGGAGGACATGGGAGTAGAAACACTTTTATGGTGTTTATTTGATAATGTAGAAAGGCTTTATGCTAGAGTAAACATCTAAGGGGCGCACAGGAGGAAAGAGAAGAACACATTGCACTTATTGAAGTGATTCTCAAGGATCTGAATTTCATAGAATTTCTCACATGATGAAAAAGCAGAGCTTGTTGCTCAAGAATTAGTCTCAGCACCCTCTGAGTTTGTTCAAGTGCTGAGTGGCTTCTCGATGTTGGAACAAAACAATACAAAACATTTCCAACAAGAGAGTGGCAAGGCAAATGGCAGGGCACAGACGCCACATCTCCGTGCTCACTCTAGAGCACGGCAAAACCAGAGTCGGCTGACCTCCTTTCCTAGTGTGAGCTTTACAAATCAGCACCTCCTTTTGGAAATCCGAAAATTTCCAGGAAATAAGACATATGCTGTGGAGAAGAAGAAGAGGTCTGACATTACGACTGCCCGTCAAAGTGCTTAGGTGCCTTCAAAGTATGCGTGAGATCTTTCTGGAGTCAGTGAATGAAGGGATGGCTGCTCTGCTTCCAGGCTGGGCACGAACTTCCCCGATGGACTGTGACAGGTATCCATCCCACCATGTGGCACACCATCTGTCCACTGTGCACTCAGACCAAGCGGCGTTGTTGACAGAGTCTGCTGCTCCACCCCTCCATTCTCTGTTTCCTTATAAATCTCCCCATCCCCTCTTTTGCTCTCGTCACCTCCTGCTCTATCTTCAGAGTTCTGTTCTCTATAGCAGAGATCATAGTCAACAAGTATGCTCTGGCTTTTAGACTCCTTGGACTCATTTTGACAGAGCACATTTCCACAAAGGCAGGATGATTTGCTCACTGTTTTGTTTGTCTAGCATTTAGCACAATGCTCAGGACATGCTTTATAATTAATACACGAATAAGATTGTTGCAACAGTAATGGCCAAAGCTGAGTGTCTCCTGGCGATCACTTAATCAAACAGGACCCTTGTAGCACTCTTATCGGGTATAAGAATCACACCTGGGGTTTGTGAATCATATGGTCATGGTCATTGTGCCCTCATGGACAGATAGCCCTTTGGTCAGCCTCTCACTAACTTCAGCGTGCCTGGTGAAGTCGACAGCACCTCCTTGGCGATTCTGAAGATGTAGACACTAAAGGTCTTTCCTCTCAGCACACAGCCTGACCTTGATCCTGTCCAGCCAAACAGAATCCTTGCAAATTTCTTCTTTTCTGGTTGTATTTCAATCTCATCTCGTAGCATACCTCTCATCAATTCTCATCAATTGCCTTTATTTCTCCATTCTTAGGAATGAATAACGTAACTATTGCTCTGAAAAAAAATCTCATAGTATGTCCAAGTATGTCGGTGGTCTCTTAGAGTCTTACTTCGAGTTCTTACCTGTCTACAAAAGTTCTTCCAGTGACAGGCATTTATACTGGACCGTTGGTTCCAGCTCCAATTCCTGTTATGCCACTAAGACAGAAGATTTCTAAGATGGGTTTTCATGTTATATTGAGCAATGCTGAACTGAGTCAATGCTGAGGAAATCTGCATAGCTCCTTGTCTACCCCATAAAGATGCCATTGATGCTACTCCTGTGTCTGTGTGCAGCAAGTGTTTCTGGTTCAGTTGCGAGAGCTCATGGGCAAAGTGGAGAGATGAAGGAAAGACAATCAAATTAAAATCACATGTGTCTCCTGTGTTTCCTAGCCCCGGCATTAACACCATGGAAATGCTACACTACGTAGAACCTGTTGGCCTCCATTTCAGTGTTCAACAATGACAATTGATGTTTGAACTCTTCTGAGCTTTGTCCTATTGCATAGGAAACACACATGGTTCATATTGGGCCCTTGCTGCCCCATGACAATATCGAAGCTCATTTCATTGTTGAAATTCTTAGAAAATGTGCCTCCAAACTCCATAAATCCTATTTTGACTTTTTGCTTTCCTTTCCTCTTTCACTCATGGAACTTTCTTAGCCTTCATTTCCTAAGTCAATTAAAGTTCATGACTCATTCTATGGTCAAACAGCTGCCTTTCTAGGAAGTTTTATTAGATTTTCATACCTCTTTGTGCCATGGTATTGAGTACTTACAAGTCGTGGTACACATAATATCAAATTATATTAAAAACACAGCCTGTTCCTTTCCTTAAGAATCTTCCCTTGAGTCAGGATAAGTTAGGTAACTAAGTGAGCTAGAGCCCTCCTGTTACCCATATCAGTAGATATAGAATAACAATCCATATCAATAGACCCACAGGAGAGAACCTACAGACCAATCACATCAAACAGGCCCAAGGAGAGTCTCTTCATTCACATTTTGCCTCAGGAATTTTTGCTTTTCTATCATTCTGTATGCCCCTATTTTCCTGCTTTCCTCCATGTCTGGCTAGCTGGTGGCTGCCTAGCTGATCCTTGGTGTTCTCCTCTCTTTCTTCTTCATTCTCTCTTTCTCCCTCGAGACTAGATTCTTCCTCCTACTTATTCTCTATTGCTTGCCAGCCCCTACTGCCTAGCTATTGGCTGTTCCCCTTTTTTTAGACCAATCAGGTGCCTTCGGCAGGCCAGGTGAAAACAAATGCAGTGTATCTTTTCATAATTAAACAAATACAACATAAACAAATGCTGTTTACCTTTACCTAGTTAAAGTAATATTCCACAACCTAAACAATGTAACCCATCCTTACATAGTTAAAGTGATAGTCCACCCTCGGTAAAAGATGTACTCACACCCCCACTCCCTGAAATAGTGCTGTTTTTTCACCTTCAACTATGGAAATTATTCCTTGTGTTACTCAGGCCCACATAACAAATGACTTTCAAAGCTGAAACAAGAGAAGGAAAGCTTTTCAACCTGTTCAGGCTGCTGTGCAGGCTTCTCTACCACTTGAAACATGATCCAGCAGACCTGATGGTACCTGAGGTATCTGTAGAGGATAGACATGCTGTTTGGTAAAGGTAAACGACAAAAGAGACCCTTGAAATTTTGAAGCAAAGCTCTGCCATCATCTTCAGACAACTATTTCCCTTTTGAAAGACAGCTCTTAGCTTGTGGCTGGGTCTTAGAGGAAAACTGTACCTTTTAAAAATGGGCCACCAGGTTACTGTGTGACCTAAGCTGTCCATTATGAGCTGGGTGTTGTCTAACCCACCAAGTCATAAAGCAGTACACAGACAGTAGCAATCCATTATCAAGTGTAAGTGGGATGTATGAGATCAGACCTGCACAGGTCCTAAAGACAAAAGAAAAGAATTTAACAGAGAACTTGTCGCTAACGCCTATGGTTTCTACTCCTGTTAAAATCTGTCTGCTGCCAAACACGCAGCTATGATGACTTGACTGGGGAAGAGAAGACTAGAGCCCGGTTTACTTCTGGTTCTGTACATTCTGCAGGCACCACCCAGAAGTGCACAGCTGCAGACCTTATAACTCCGTTCTGGGACAAGAGTGAAGGGGATCTTCACAGGGGACGAGCTTTAGGTGGCACACTGGTTGCAACGTTTCATTTGGAAGGAGAAAGGACAAGAGTGTGTGAGATATGCGACTGTTCGCTGAGTTATGGGCTGTGGCCAACAGACCGACGGGAGGGTAAGAGATTTGGAAAGAGCTGACTGGAAAATTGACGAGGAAGACATCTGGGGGGAAATGTATGGATAGATCTCTCCAAATGAGCAATGGGTGTGAAGATATTTGTGTCCCATGTAAATGCTCACCCAAAGGTGACTTCAGCTGAGGAGGAGTTCAGTAATCAAGTAGGTAGGATGACCTGCTCTTGCACAGTCAGCCTCTTTTCCTAGCCTTTCCTGTCATTGCCCAATGTGCTAATAACAAGTAGCCATGGTGGTAGATATGGGAGTTACACATGTGTTCCACATCACGGATTCCTAGTCACCATGGTTGAGCTGGATACAGGTATTGTCTAGTGACAAATCTTCCGACAATAGACACCAAGAATGAATAGTATGGTACTATTCATTCCCCTGGGTGACCAGCCAGTGACATGGTGGCAGGTTGAGTACCCCTGGACCACTTCCTCTGTGGAAAAGGCAATGCTTTGTCCTTATTCAAGTAGATACTAATCCTGGTTATTGATTTATGTTTCCTTCATGTAATGTTTCTGTCAAAGCCACCATCTATGGAATGCCTTATCCACCGTCACGGATTCCACACAGTATTGCTTCTCACCAAGAAACTTACTTTATACAGCTAGAGAAGCACAAAAGTCGGGCCCACGATCATGGAATCCACTGGTCTTTACCATGTTCCCCACCATTCTGAGCAGCTGCCCTGACAGAAAGATGGAATGACCTTTTAAAATCACAGTTATATAGCAGCTATTAGGTGTCAGCAGCATGGAGGGCTGGGGCAGGGTTCTCTCGAAGGTCGTATATGCTTGAATCAGTGTCCCAAAATATAATACGGTTTCTCTAATAGCCAGAATCCTAGGGTCTGGGAATCAAGGAGTGAAAAATGGGAAAAGTTCTCCTCAACATCACCCCAGTGACCCACTAAGAAAAATTTTGCTTCCTGTTCTCATGACTTTAAATTCTACTACTGGCCTAAGAAGTTTGTTTTTCCAGAGCTGGGATTGCTCCTGCCAGGACTAACAACAAATATTCCATTGAAACTAGAAGATCAGACCCCCTGGCCTCTTTGGGCTTCTGATGCCCTCAGGCCACAAAATTAAGAAGGAATAAAAGTGTTAGAGGGTAATTGTGGTGGTTGAAAGAAATGGTCCCCAAAGGGAGTGGCACTAAAGGAGGTGGTGGCCTTATTGGGATAGGCGTGGTCTTGTTGGAGGAAATGTGTCCACTGTGGGAACAATCTTTAAGGTCTCTTTTCTCAAGCTTCATTCATGCGTGACAGTCAGCTGACTTCCTGTTGCCTTCTGGTCCAAATGTAAACCCTCTTAGCTCCAGCACCATATCTGCCTGCAGGTCATCATATTCCAAGTCATGATGCTAAGGGACTGAACCTCTGAAACTTAAGCAAGCCACTCCAATAAAAAAAATTTTTATAAGAGTTGCCATGGTCATGTTGTGACTTCCCAGCAATAAAATTTTAGCTATGATACTGATTGATCCTGATTACCCTGAGGAAGTTGGATTGTTTCTCCACAATGGAGGTAAGAAGGATTATGTCTGGAGTGCAAGAAATCCTTTAGGGCATCTCTTGGTGCTACCATGTCCTGTGAATAAAGTCAATGGGAACTACAACAGCCTAATCCATGCAGGATGCAAAGTGTACAGATGTGTCAGGAATAAGATACAGGTCATTCTTCCAACAAAAGAGCTAAGGCCTTCTGAGGTACTTGCCAAGGGTGGAGGAAATATAGAATGGGTAGATATAATTACCAGCTAAGGCTGTGTGATCAGTTGAAGAAACTAAGATAAAAAGCATGAGCGTTTCTGTGGTATTGTGTTAAGAATGCGTTTGTACAGTACAGACATTTGTGGTTTTTCCCCCTCAATTTTCTTTATCATGTGACAAAATATCAATTAAGAGAATATCAATGGTTATCATATGTAAGTTTGACAATACAATAAGGATGACCCTTGAGGGACATTGCCACCTATTCTAAATTTATAATTTATTTGCAATTGTGTGAAGGATAGTTATATCATATTTAGACATAATGATGAATAGGCTAAATATGTAATGAATTTGCAAATGTACATGGGATAGTTATATCATATTTAAGTGTTATTATGACTTGGTTAATGTTTTCATTTGGACATTAGTCATGATATAAGGAGACACAACTGAGTGTCCAAGTTGAAGGGGTGGACTTGTGATGTTTACCGCGGTTATCAACTGACTGCATCTAGAATTACCTAAAACCCAAAAATGGAGTGGCACAGCTGTGAGGGATTTTTGCTTAATTCACAGGGAGAAGATCCACTTCTAATCCAGATCTTTGAAGTAGGAGCACATAACACTTTAATCTGGATCTTTTGAGCTGGGAAAACTCACCTCTTATCTGGATGCCCTTTGCCTGCTTGCTCTAGCATTAATAATGATTCTATTCAATTCACTGCATTAGAGTCTACTACTTCAGGATTCTAGCATATAGTAAAGACTAGATGAGACATCCAGCCTTGTAGGCAAACTGCGGGATTCTTGCACCTTGGCAACCATTGTTGGACTAGTTGGACCAGAGTCTGTAGGTTATTCATATGAACCCCTTTCTATATATAGAGAAAAGTTCTATGATTTTGTTACTTTAAAAGACCCTAACTAATACATCAGTCTTTAAGTAGGCAAAATTTTAGAAGGATGGAGAAGTTCTAAGTTAGAAAAGTAAAAAGTAGACATATATACACTAAACATATGGTGTAACACACTTTTAATCTTTTCATCTAAGATAACAGTAGAAGAGAAATTAATTTTTAAAACACTTACAAAACTAACTGTATGTTTATGAAAAAGACTGGCACAAAACTTCACTAAATAATCCAGAAATGGCAATGAGGATGTAAAAAAAACACTATGATTGCAGAAAATTGTAATAAGAGACCAAGAGGACACAACTCTGCACCATTAATATATGTCTAAAGTTGGAAAGGGTGCCGGGAGTATAAAATGAGACAACTGCTCTGCAGAACTCTTGGTAGTGTCTTATAAAAATAATCAGACAGTTGCTCCAAAACCTAACCATTCTATACCACAAGAGGAATGGAAAAAAATTAAAAAGGTTAGAATTGAAATGTTCTAATCAATTTTAGTCACAGAAAGTGAAAAAAATGAAAATAATAAATTTGGGGACAAGCCAAATGTTTCCATAAAGATGATGGATTAAAAATAAAACAGACTTTTGCTTAGAGATGATAAAGGGAAAACTTAGATGAACTTCAAAGACATCCTGATGGAGGGAGTCAGAGCTTAGAGAAAATATGCTTCATGATTTCACGTACAGCATCCCTGAGAAGAGGCTGGACTGATTAATTTCACAAGGTGCCTGACCCTTGGTAGCATCATCTAACAAGGAACTTCAGACAGGATGTGGTGTGATCCAAGGGCAGGACATGCTCAGATCTGTGCAAGCATCAGGACATCAATTGCCATCTTAAAGTTCTTGGATCAACTGTGTGTGCACTTTATGTCAATAAAATGAGTTGCTGTGTTAGAAGTCTAACTTTACTAAATTGCTTTTTGATGTTTGAGAGCTGGAGAAAGAGGCCTGGCATAGTTTATAAATCCTAGCATGCCTTTAATCCCAGCACTCAGGAGGGGCAAGCATACCTCTGATTTGAGGCCATTCTGTCTACAGAGTGAGTTTCAGGACAGCCAGGGCTACACAGAGAAATCTTGTCTCAAAAAGCAAAGCAAAGTAAAACCTAACAAAAAAGAACCCAGGCAGGGCTCAGCTTCAGAAGTGAATGACAAGGATGCTTGTGGCCTCTTAAGTCTCTGAACGACGTTAGGGTTGTTTACTCTCTTTAGCAGTCTTGGATTCTAATTAAATGGCCAGATGGTGGCAGGTTGAAAGTTTTATTTCTTGATTGTTTTATTTCTCCTTCCACTTTGGTGGCCAATGAGGAGTCTGGAAATGCCAGCAGCAGTTTTAAACAGAGCTTTCATTTTGGAACTTCTAAAGTTCGTTGGATTCCCAAAGCTTTACTTTACGGTTTTCTTAGCAAACATGCAGTCTGTGACTTCACAGCCCTGCGTCCTCCCTGCTGCTGAGGACTCCTTTTCCTGCTTTCGTTCCCAGCTAACATCTTTTCTTCCTCCAGTACCATGTTTGTCAAACCCATTTCATTCTTTACTGCTGGGCCTCCATGCCTAGATCTGTGCCTGTACAAAGACCACACTCAGCTCCTTTCCATTCTCAGTTATTCCGTTACCCACTGAGTTAATCACGCTTACTCAGCCCATCTCAACTGTGTGCTCACTAGGCATAGATTCAGGTTTTGGTTCACTGTCCTGGGCCACGTAACTTTGTCACACAGGGTTGACTGTCCTTTCCATTGTCATTACATTGCAAGGTGTACAAGCATCCTGAGAACTGGCTAAGAGCTTGTTATTTATGTTGAAAAAGCATGGTGTAAATATTCAACTCATTTGTACAGAGAAAAAGAAAAAAGGGAAAGGAGACAAAGGGAGGCTGTGGGAGGGGAAAAGGAATTCCTTTCCTTGTCTGGTGTGTGATTTAGAGTTGAGGGCATACAGTGGAAGATATTTACATATTTGCTATGGCTGAACTAAAGTACAGACTCTAGGAATTCTCAGAACGTGTGTCTGGTACCAGGTCGTCTCCTTCCATTATTTGCCATCCCTACTTCACCCCAGGGTCCTGTCGTTGCTCTAAGCCAGTTGTTTGCTTTCTGGGCTGGGGAGAAGCAGGCCATAGGGGCTGGGAGGGGTCAGAGGGTGAGGCTCAGCTAAGAAATGTCTGAGTCATCCTGCGGCAGATGGAGCTGGAGTGTGCCTGGCATGTCTCCTTGATCCCTGTCCAAGGCAACGACAGACAGCTGCCTGACAGACAGGCCTAGTCCCAACAGGTTACAGTGAATGGCATCTCCCTGAATACCAGGCAATTTCCTTTATGAGTTACTTTTCAGCTAGAATGAGTCATATTCTACTTTCTTTTCAGCCCTTCCTAACTTGATGACTTGGAAGGCAAAGTGGGTGGGGACAAGTTTTTCTCTGATGATGCAGGGTCTGATGCATAGCTTGTCCCCTACTACCACATGACTCCTCCAAGACCTGCTGCGGGTAGTTACAGGTCCCTGGGGAGCCAGGGCCAGACACCTTACCTGGAGAATGGTGTTGAATGAGTCCATTTGTTATGTAGGAAGATATCTTCATTTTCATGTGTGTTTTGTTCCTGACTTTACAAAATCAAAAGCTTATGTCCTCATCACCTAGAAGAAGACAGGGAAGGTAGATTTGAGTACTGCTGTGTCTCCTTGGTTTTTGACTCAACATTCTTTGCTCTTTAATCAGAACTAGAGGGTACGTAAGTCAATTGACCACAGGTGTTCTTTAAAAGCATTTTCCATTTTCCTATGGCTTTAGAAACTAGATACTTAGCAAGATTTAGCTTTAAGTTGGTATTTATGGGACTGTCTTTTTATATTTTAGAAAAACTTTAAACACTATTTAAAGATAAAAAAAAAACATTTTGCTCTGTGTAATTGACGAGATGTGACTCCAGTGGCCAAAGCAAGGACCGCTGAGGATGAGCAGGATGTGGTCATCTTACTGGAGTTGTAATAAGTATAATTGTCTCCACATCACCTTCAGCTCTGATGCTGATACCCACTGTCAAGTTGATTGGACTGAGAATCACCAAAGAGAAACACTTCTGAATGTTAGCAATGGGGCCAGACACAAAGGACCTTGTGTGGTACCAAGAGGGCAGAGAGGAGTGTGAGGTACTCACAGTGATGGTGAGGGCCATTGGCCCTTACTCATCCTAAGCTGCAGAGGCACATGCTCATGGGAGTGGAATGCGTCTGCAGAACTGAGGCTGACGAAAAGGTGTGGCTAATGACGTGTGAAAACGGGTGTCTGGCTGCTGCTCCAAGGCTCATTCTAGTGCTTGAGCATTTGGGGATGGCAGAAGGGGAAGAAGCAGCATATTATTCTCCTTAATCTGTTGTGTCCTACCAATCAGAAGTGTCCTTTGGGGTTATGTCTGCATGGAGGACCTCACTACTTCAGCTGCTCCTTCTTTCTGCCAGTCACATTTCTGGGTTTGAGGATAGCTCAGTCTTTAAGAGTTTTCTGTCTAAAATGAAGATCTCCAGACTCTCCACTCAGGAACAATAGCATGGGTTAAATTGAAGAGGGCAAAACTGCACAGCAGAGTTAAGCACTCATGAGCAACATGAATGTGGAAAAGACCAGAGGCGGAATACATCTGACCAAGCTGCCTCTTCATCTGTACCCACTCGTCAATTGTACACAGAGCCCTGGGACATCTGAGTACAGCATGCACTTCCTCTGAGCCCCTTTCAGCATTCAGCATTAACTTGGGAATGAATTCCACTCTGGACACTCTGGTACCACAGTCTGTTCCTTTCTCCTTTTTGGATTCTCGTGTTCAGACTCACTGTGCTTCAACCTGCTCTAGATTTCATGTGCTTGGCCTTTGCTGACTATTAGCCTATGACTCTCTCTTCGTTGTTTCCATTCCTTCTATCCTTTTCCCAACTCTTAAAACTATAGCCATATATATTTTTTAAAAAGCTACATATCTACTCCACTTCTATCTAACCCCTTAAATCAATGTATTGCATTAATTTACTTTCCTTCGCATGCAATTTTGTCATGAATATAATTTATTGTATTTGTTCCCTTGCTAAAACTCATTGGAGCAGGAGCCCTGAAATGCTAAGCTTTGTATGCTTGCTTGCAATAAACACAGTGGTTGGAGCATTAAAATGAACCCAATTAGTGCAAGTCTAGTTGTTGGTTGACATTTCTTTCAATTTTCCCAGGGACTGGTCCCAGTGGATACATACACCTAGACTATAACTATGCATCCATGTAGCTCAGGGTGAAATGAACTGCAGAGGACCAGAGTCTAGAGTGACAGTGGCAGTCTAGAGGAGCAAGGTCTACCTTCATGAAAGTATATTTAGAGGTTAGAAGTGTCCTGCTGTAGTTGGCAGAAAATGTGGAGAATGCTACTAATACAGAGAAAAACGCATTTGAGGAAGGATGGATTTGAACTCACAATTCGGAGGAATTTAGTCCATCACGAAGAGGACAGCGTGGTGGCAGGGATGCCTTTATCCATGGTGTCCTCCTTTTTGTCCAGACCACGGAGAGGAGGAAGAGGAGTACCAGGCCTAAGCTAGTTGTAGCTTTTTTGTGTTTTTATTCTTCAGAACTGTACCCCATCACATGACATGACACAGACACACATTCATGGAGAAACTTCTCTCTCATTTAATCTGGAAGTGCTTTTGTAAACACATTCAGAGGTGTGTCTCCCGGGTAGCTCTAAATACAGTTAGGGTTAATTACCAGAATACTCCTTGTCAATTTGACATCCAAACTATTAAGCGATAATTCTTGAATCTAAAAGAGGTTATCTCTAGTCTTCATAAGCTCATAGCCATAACAAATATATTTAAATGCATTTAGTTCACCTGTCAGTATTCTGAAAGTCTTCAATATCCAGTCTTTCCTGAGATACAAGGCAATCTGTTAAATGGGTGCTTTTTAAAGTAAAAAAATGTGACTTATACTTCTAATATGGTCCAGGATACCTACTGCCATTCAAAAAGAGGGGTCATAGCAAGAAAATATTGCACCAAAACAAGACCGAAACCCAGCAGTACAAGATGAAACTCTGAAGCTCCATGTCTGGTATCTGAGCTCTTGCTGGCATCAGCTGGGATCCAAAAGCCTTGTGTTCCCCTAGTCTGTATTCCTCTGGCTCTAGCGCACAGTCTACACTGTCTCTGTTGCAGCAACTCTACTCGGTTGCAGCAGCATTTGTGGTGAACATCCTATGACTCTAGTTTCTTAAATATCCAAACGCTTCCATTTTTATTCAGGGCTCAATTTCACAGTTCACGCAGTGGCTCCTTGAGATCTATTTACGAATGATCCAAACCTGCCACATGTTGCTTGGCCTCAACAGCTTTTGAAAACTTGGTAGAAGACTCCATGAGCTTGAGCCCTGAATGTCTGCAAAACTAGCACCATGTGACTGACTGCAGATTCCTACTGCTAGTTCAGAAGGTGATTTCTTAGATAATTAGGAAACAATCTACCTCAAGATCCAGCAGTACCGCTGTTGGATATATGCCCCAAAGATGCTCAATCCTACCACAAGGACATGTGCTCAATTTTGTTTATAGTAGCATTATTTGTAATAGCAAGAACCTGGAAACAACCTAGATGCCCCTCATCCAAAGAATGGATAAAGAAAATGTGGTTCATTTACAAAATGGAGTACTATATAATGGAAAAAAATAATGGCATCTTAAAATTTGAGTACAAATGGATGAATCTAGAAAAAAAACATATTGAATGAGGTAACCCAGACCCAGAAAGACAATACAATAATATATTCACTCATACGTGGTTTTTAGACACAAGGCACATAAAAATCAGCCTACAGGCTGTAACCCCAAAGAAACTAGATACTAAAGAGGACCGTAAGAGAAACATACATGGATACACATAGGAAGGTGAAAAAGACAAAATCTCCTGCATAAATTGGGAGTGTGGGAGTCACAGGTGAGGGTGGAAGGGGATAGGGAAGTAAGAGAGAGGAGTGGAGAAAAATATATAGCTCAGTAAAAAAAATAAAAGATTAAAATAAAATAAAACAAAAACCAAAATGTAGTCTGACCCCTTTTACCATAGCTGCAGTGGCTTCTGTGCAGGACAGCATTGAACCTGGGAAGGCACTTACACAGGCAGCTGGTTTGGAGTAGAACCCTTCAGTGCATTCTTTTGTCCTGGGTATAGGTTCTCTCCTTTCAAATAATTTCAAATTTGTAAGTTACAGTCTCTGGTGGCTGATATGCTTCAGTCCAGATACCTTGCCTATTGTCCCTGTGCAAATGGCAAAATGTTTCCCTAACCTGGCTTAACAGCTGTGGATGCTTTATCTGTACCATGTTTGTGAACTTTAAACTTAATCAAAGATATACTTAGAAGTGAGTCTCCTTGGTGATTCTAAATCAGTCAAGTTGACAATAGTTAGCAGTCTCTGAGCTGAAAGTTTGGTGGAGACAACCTAATTCACAGCAGCCACAATAGAATGGTTCCATCTTTCCCCGTTTTCAGTGGCCTTTGTAGTCAAATCTCTTTGATCTATAGGTTGTGCCTATTCTAGGGCCCTTCATGTATCTCAAGCATAGGTGTCTTGCAAAGAATAAAACAGACCTTTCCTAGGCCGAACTCTAGGAACTGTTTAAACAAGAGTCCAACAAGTTGAAGCTCCAGTACTCTTTCTTGAATGCTTGTCCTCAGGGAATGACAGAAACATTAGAATCTGTCCAGTAGAATCTAAAAGAAATAAGAAGAAACAAATAAGGAAAGTTTCAATGGATATCCTGAAAACAATATAGAATTTCAGTTTGCTTTAAGGAAGTCTGAGATTTTAGTCCTTAGCTGAACCTAGCTTTAGTGTAGACTGCTGACTGCCAGGAGTGGCTAATATATGCAGGACATTCAGGATGTAAACAATTAATTCCTGAGGATTTCCTGGTGGCTTGAGGAGGTGTTCCTCTCTTCCTCAGTAGATGGTTAATGAAAGAAGAACTTACCCCTGGAAGGTGCCATTAGTTCACCATATCTCTATATATCTGATGTTATAGAGATTGTTATGGCTGTTGTAGTGAAAATGCCCAGGGCACGAGAACACTTGAATAAACCCGGACCTGAGTTCAGATCCCAGCAACCGGGTAAAAAGTCAGACATGTAACCAATGCCAGGGCTAAGAGGGGTGGACACAGAAAGATTCCTGGAGCTGACTGGTCTCCAGTCTGGCTGGAGAGTCAATGGCATAAAATGGAGAGGGATAAAGCAGGACCCTAATGTCCCCCTGTGGCCTCAGTGTCGCACAAATGTGCAAAAATCCACAAACAGACAAAACTGTACAGGTAGCCTGGTGTCTTTTATAAGGCATGGCAACATCTTTGGGGATAAGCATGTGTGTTGGATATAGGCTGCAGTTGGAGTTTCTTCATGACTTCTTGTCCTAGGACTCCTGAGTCCTATTATAATTCCTTCCAAGGGAGAAGGGGGTGGTGTGATGTGTGTGTGTGTGTGTCTGTGTGTGTGTGTGTTTGTGTGAGAGAGAGACAGAGACAGAGACAGACAGAGAGGCAGAAAGAGAGAGAGAGAGAGAGAGAGAGAGAGAGAGAGAGAGAGAGAGAGAGAGAGAGAGAGAGAGGTTGGACAAAAGCTTATATTTTATTGCTGTTTCATGCACAGACAGCACATCTGTAAGTCCTTGTGTGTTCTTGGAGCCACTGCCCTGGGCTTACTGATTGTTGCTTCCTCCAACTAAGCTGCTAAGATCTCTCAAAGTAAAGCTTAAAATAAAGGAACCTCATGAAAGCCAAGAACACACACACACATGCATAGTTCAAATCACAGAACACACACAAGCACAGGTACACCTGTGGATGTGCACAAGACTCTGGCCTTTTGACTGGCATGTGGCTTGGTTTATGTGTTGAAGCATAAACACTCAAGTGAGTGGCACCAGCTGCCTTGTGATCGTGGTTGTTTTCCTAAAAAGACCCAGGAGATAGAAGTGGGAGTCCCTAAACTTTGGATCGCATCAGTGAGCAGGACATCCCTGTGGAACAAAGAAGATATGTGGGGGATGCTATTGTGAACTAGGTGCTCCCTTCCAGTCCCAGAATGACAGACATGTCAGGTCATGAATACAATACAATACAATCTGCCTAACCTACCTAACATTGATCTGTGATGAGAACAGATCACTGAGGATGTATGTGCAGAAGAAAGGGGAGACAAGTTCAAATGTTGGGAGAGTCCAGGGCTCCAAGGGAGGAGTTTTTACAGTTGTTCATTTGAACTTGGTTTGACATAAACCTCACCTGTGTGGTGCCTTGTTGAAGTTTTATTGCAGAGGAAATCTGCCTTCTTAAACCCATGACCCCTGTCAAGTTACGGGAGAGACAGCAGAAAAATACCAACAGAGCAGCACTTTAGTCTCGAACTGTCAATATTGTCAAAGATACATGAAACCTGGTAACTGTCACAGTCCAGGGGAATTCTAGGGATAATGTGTTTCCAAAGTGGGTTCATGAAGCAGGGAAGGGACATATAAGAAACCTAAAAGCAATCAGCACACACCAGGACTTCAGCCAGTTCACCAACACCACTTTGTATGAGGAGCAAGGTAAAGGGCTGATGATGTGCTGGTTTGCATTGTTTTATTTTGAGTGGAAAGTATGCAGGGATTGAGAGTCCATTCTTACAAGTGATGATTAGTAGACTCCCTAATCCAGCCCTGGTCCCCATCACTGCCCAGTGTCTTCATCCCAATTCTTGGCTTCATGCACAGACACACAAAGTAGTAATCCAGCCTGCAAACTAGAGCCCAGCAACAACAATGCCATGATGCTTATAAAATAACCAAGCACATTCAAAAGAATACAATAAGGTGCTTATGCTTTTAGGATACAGAGACAGATTATATCTATCACATTATATGACAAAGGGAAAAAAGAGCACAGAACCAAGAGCAGGTGAAATGTTTTATAATGGAAAGGATATTTTGAAACATTACTGTTTTTTTTTCTTTTCAAGTATGTGTGTGTATGCTATTTGTGATCATGAATGTTTCCATGTGTGCTCAGGAGTCTCAAGACCTAAGGATGGTTATGACACTCTTCCTCCATTGCTCTTCTACCTGATCCTTTGAACCAGGGCCTCTTGGTCAAACTCATCTTTCAGCTCCCACCTAAGAGAAGCCTCTCTCTTCCTTTCCTAGGCTGGAATTACAGGAGAGCTACTGTGTCTGTCTGTGATTCTTATAGACTCCCAAGCCTCTTTCTTGAACGGTAAACACTTTAATAGCTGAACCAAGACTCACCGAAGGCTTAGCTTCTTAATATTTAATTTCCACTTAAATACATACATATATTACACAGGAGCTGAATCTAAGCCTGGTGTTCCTATTAACTTTTGCAAAAGTTTTTTCTGTTATTTATACTTTTTAAAAATATAAAGTGTTGCATTATCTGTGTTATGCTCAATTGTTAAGTGTGCGCTGGCACCCCACTATCCTTTTCCAGCTTCTTGTTCCCCCACTGTATCCTGTGAATCCCCCTAGTCCTCTCTCTAGTTAAATAAGAGGATGAGAACAGCTGCTCCTCCAGCTGGGAACTGCCCTGCATAGTGACCTTGACCTCATTTGTCACCATTTGGCTTCAGGTTCTACTACTCACAATATCACCATCTTTCCAACGAGATAGTAAGGGACATGCTTTGTGAAAACCCAGACCTAGGCAGACCCTAATTTCACGGCTGGCAACAAGGGCAAAACGGGAAAAAAAAAGAGAGAGAGAGAGAGAATCTTGACATTCTAGCTTGCTTTCTGTAAAGCCATAGTGACTTGCTTACGAAGCACAAAGAGATGTCTCCCTGCTCTCGGTGTATACTTCTTCACTAGGCTCTTCAGGCCTTGCTGTGCTAGAAACTCGCTCTGCGCTCTGTGGCTCTCAGCATCAGCTTTCTCTCCCCGTTCCACTCTCTGGGATCTACAGTGTAGCCTGAACTGGAGTCGCGCATGCGCTCAGCACACTGTTGCATCCACTTCAGACGGTCCAAAAGATTCAGACGCCTTTAAGGAAAGTGTAGACGTAAGTCAAACTGACTCTTCAAACCTCCTAGGGCTGTGATTTGTTAAATACTCGGGAAGCAGAGGCAAGTAGATCTCTGTGAGTTCGAGGCCAGCCTGGTCTACAAATGAGATCCAGAAGAGACAGGGTTACACAGAAAAGCCCTGTCTCAAAAAACAAACAAGCAAAACAAAACAAAATTATTCTGGTTTGGTTTAGTGGCAAAGAGCGAGTTGATCACAGTTAAGTGTTGGTTTCTGTGTATGGTCCGTCAGGATTTCACCACTGACCTCTGGCAGCAGAATAATTATCTTCAGGCCCTGCAATGTGAGAGGACAGGGTTGTGCTGTTAGCAGATAAGAACAGGGCCTTGAAACGTGCACCTGGGAAGGATGACTACCGGCCTTGAGCTATCTGACCTGCCGTCTCCATTCCTCTAGCTTTTGCCCTAAAATATGTGGGTACCAATGAAAACTAGAGGTTGCTACAGAGCCAGAAAACATCCTCTCTGAGGTAGGCGCCCTTTAAGTGATGAGTCATAGCATTTTTTTAACCACATTTGTTTGCATTTCCTCGGTGTTGTTTGCTTTGTGCTTGCACGCTTTTAACCGATTTCGTGTCCTGCTATTCTCCTGCAGACACCTGTGCTCAGATTACATCTTTCTCTTTGAGAAAGGCATGCCCCCCTTTATAGCTGAGATACACTTAGGGAATCACTGACCACAATATGGATACATAGAAGAGTGTTTAGTTTTTTAAAATGATAGAATAGCACAGGGGCTAATTTACATAAAAATCACAAAGAAGCTGAATGAAGCAGAGTCTTCTTATGCACATTGATATGGGAGAGCTACTCAGGGTAGGAAGAATTGTTAGGTCCTTGCCCAACATCCAATCAGAGATGAGATCAAGGAGGGTGAAGAGTTTAGTCCTCTGACAATGTGGTGGGTATACTAGAACCAGCAATAAGAATAAATAAGCTCGTTAGGAGATCTAGTAATGGTTTATGCATTTTTGCTTATATGTGATGTACCTTTTACAGCTGAAAATTTCATTTTATTATAACCTTAAGCTGACTTAAATGTATAAAATGTAGAAAGGTGAGCATCATTTTTCACTGAGTTCACCATTTATTCATAAAGTTCGATTGGGTCTTGCCATTATTTTAAACTATGAAGGACAGAGTGACTGTCTCGTGTCCTCACCCTGACTGGACACGCCATTCATCATAAATCTTGGAGGTTTTCACCCTGTGGGTCTTCAGTCTCATGCGTCCTCTCTGACTGCAGAATCAAGTGCGCCAGTGTTAGATTTGTGTGCTCCTTGGAGGATCTGTGTATGTTATGTCAGGAATCTCTAGGTCCCTGTTGCTGCCCCATCTACTTTATTCTTCCCCTAACTCCTCACATCTTCCCACCTCCTCAGTAAGTAGCTTTGGGGAGAAACAAAGCAACAATGGATTTGGTGCTATTTTATATGAGAGAATCACTCAATGTACCTCATTAAGCCTATATTTCTTTCCCAGTTCCTTCATCTTTTGAGTTTAATTTTAGTCATAAAACAACCTATAAAACCCAAGGAACAATTGCAATAGTGAAATAAATTAGCATATATATTTTTCAACAAGGGCATTATAAAATGCATTGCCAATTCTGAAAATTGACTTAAACTTAGATAATAAACTTCTAGTCCCAACAGGATGGCCCAGGACTTTTTTCAGTTCTCTCCCACTAAGGGCTATTAGCCCCAGAAACCATCAGGGAAAACAGGGGAAGATGCTTAGAGAGAGTTAAATAGGTGTAGGAGCCTCGATTTGGGGGAATCTCTGAGGGGGTATTAGTAATTCCCTCAGACCAGCAGGAGCAACTCAGGTCAGGGCTGCAGGACGCTTATCCCTCACAGACGACACCTCACATGTGAGTCTATTTTCTATTGAAGAGAATGCGTCTCTTTAAAAACTTTATGATCAGAGATTCACCCAACAGCCAGAAGGTGCCCTGAGGTGGGTGAGGCAGTAGGCTCTGTGTTAATGTTCTCTCCTCCTCTTATAAAAAGGCCCAAACACGAGGCAAGGACAAGGGCCCTAAAAGCTCAGGAACATATTCCTACAGAGCACAGTAAATTGCGTTGGTGACTTTGACTTGAGGAACTCAGGGAGAGTGAACAGACTATGTGTCCCACTAGAAGATAGAAACCTCCCTCCAACCATTCTGTCTCCTACCCCTCATAACCCCCAGGATACACATTTGAACCAATGTGGCATACTCACACTGACACATCAAAACACCCTGCCCTCAGTCCACAGTAGCTTTCACTCCTGATATATCACATGTTATGGGTCTAGGCTAATGTACAATAACAAGTTTCTGCAATTAAAGCTTCATGCAAAAGAGTTTCACGACCCTAAAAGATAAGTGTGGTATTTATTTATCCTACCCTCCCTTTATAGCCCATGGCAACTACTGTTCTTTTTGCTTTCTTCACATTGGTAGTCTTTTTAGAATGTCATATGGTTAGGATCATATTGTTGTTTTGATTTGTGATTTTTTGTCAACAGTCAAATTTTTTTTTGTTATTCTTGCTGGCCATGGTTCTCTTCTTTGGTGTACTGAGTATTTTGTTTTTATTCAGACAAACTAATTCTCTAATTGTTGAATTTTAAATGTCTTCATGTACTTTGGGTCACAGTTCTTTACCATATGTATTTTTTACAAGCATTACTTTTTTCTTGATGTTTCTTTCACAGAGCAGACTTTTGTATATTAATAAAGTTTAGCTTATCATTTCTCTCACAAAGTGTGTCTATAGTGACCTATCGAGAAGTCCAAATCCATCATCCAAACTCACTTAAATGACTGTTGTCATTTAAGAACTGTAGAGTCTTAAGATTTTCAACTTTAACATTTTTATTTATCGTGTGTGTGCAAATGCCATGGCACACATGCAAAGCGGAGAACAACTTGCAAACTTGTTCTTTTCTCTTATGATATGAGTTATAGAAAATAAATTCAGCTCTTCAGGTTTTTCTGAGTTATGTCAAAAGCCCTACTTAGTTTCATGCTCCATTTTTTTAAGCTAGCTTTATAATAAGTACAATTCTTGTGCCTATACTGGTAGGATGTAGAAGCATATGAACAAGTGATTAGCAGAGTGCATTAAACATTTATGGAGCAAAAGCAGATCTTCTTCTCTGTAATATAGATGCAGAATTTTCCATAGGCATGGCCTGAAAAATGTTCTTTCTTTCAGTGTGCTGTCTTTAGTTGATACTTGCATGCATCTGCTCCCAAGAGCTTCATTCTAGCCCAATGATTGGCCTGTTTAGCAAATTCTACCCCCACCTGTGGTCTGTAGCCTGACAACAAGATTGGAAGTCAGAAACTGTTAATTCCATGATGTTGTTTCCCTCAAATTAAGTTGGATCTTCAGAGTTTTGCCTCTTAATATGATGTTTTGAGTCAGCTTGCTTATATCCATTAAACAACCTGCTTGGATTTTGTTGTGATTTTGTTGTGTTTGTTTGGCCAGACAGTTTCCAAGCACTGAGTGAGAGCAGCTATCATATACAATTTCTGTGTCTGTCAGCACTCCCCTCCAACACTGAAAGAGAATCAAGACACTTTTGGAAAAATAAATCAGAAGATGATGTTACCTATGTAAAATGAATGGCTATAGGCAGTTTCATTATCACAAAGGGCATGAGAAAGAAAGAGTTAGGGGATATCAAATGTTAACATGGAAAGTCAAAACTTTAATGCTCTATGATGTGACTCACAATTTATGTACAGGCACTATGCCGAAATTATTATGTTGCATTTAGGGAACAGAAAATGGCAGCAAAATAAAACAATGTTTCTACATATCGGTGAAGTGGAAATGTCAAGGCTATATAAATATTCCAGGAATAATGGAAGAACTACTAGAAAGGCTATGTAATGAGATAATTTAAAATGCTATAGGTAAATCAAAATGAATTAATAAAAAGCGGGTAACCTGAAGGAAGGCAAGAAAGGGAGAACACACAAATGAAAAATGTGTTAGCTACCTTATTATAACAATAGCTATGTTGTATTTATTTCTGAAGAAATATTCTGATACTTAAATTGGTACACGGATTCAAAAGCTCACAGTTAGCAAAAGAATTCACTTCAAATATAAAATATAGATAGCTTGAAAGTAAAAGTTGTAAAACATAATGCTATTAAATCAAAAGAAAGGAAGAGAAATATATTGATCAAAAGAAAGGAAGAGAAAATTATGTTCTGAGCAAGTAAAGGATCATTTGCTGTTCTCACATTGGCAGCACATATACTATAATGGAAATGATACAGAGAAGATTAGAATGTCCTCTGCATTTGTATTTTATGATTATGAGTCAATCCACCAATAAAAATGTGTTTTGATTTTAATTGTGCATGCCCTGAGCAACAGTGAAGCAAAAACTAATAGAACATAGGAAGAAACAGCTAAATCCACAGTCAGAGCTGGACAACTTAATTTCCTTCTCTCAACATTTTACTAAACAGCTAGACAAAGCATCAGTCAGAACACCAAAGACAAAACCAGCAACAAATAGACTCTTCTTGACACTTATGGGGTAAAATCATAATGTTCATATTAATTCAAGAACATGTATGTCTTTTAGCAAAATAGACTATATTCTGAGAAGAAGATAACCTATTAAATAAAAGTTGAATAAAAATAGTGTGCCTATGATTATAGTAGAGTAAAAAGGAAAATGTAAAGAGAACAATAAAAGTTAATATGGATTAATATATAATTACTGGATTAATAGAAAAATATAAAAGTTTGTTGGACATAATTAAAGCAATGGAGAGATGAAATTTATATATAATAAGTACCAAGTGCTACATTTGAATGGTAGAAAAATCTTAAACTAATAATGTAAGAGTCTGCTTCAATAAACTAGAATAAGAGAACAAAGTAAACTCAAGATAAGCAGAGTGAGGGACATAGTTGAGACAGCTGAAATTAAAGAAAAAACAGAGAATGTTAATTGCACACAAAAAACCCTATTAAAAATTTTTTGACTAGAAGAACATGATATTATTTGCAGAGATCAAAACAGATGCTAATACTACAGGCCCTACAGTCATCCAACAGGTGAAAGAGAGTTTCTATGCACATTGCTGGGATAGAAAAGTCATTACCAATCTTACCTAGCTTGGAACAGTATAAGTTACAGTAAAAACTAGCCTGACAAAATATGCCTACTGATGCAATAGTACTATAAGCATTATGAGAACAGCTAATTTTTTATTAAATGCAAAGCCTTCATCATAAAATGAAGCCCATGCTTGGTACATTTACTGGGTCAAGGATCCATGGCTGGTGTGCTGGCTTATTTTATGTCAACTTGAGATATGCTAGAGTCATCTGAGAGGAGGAAACCCCAATTAAGAAAATACTTCCATAAAATAGGGCTGGGAAAGCCTGTAGAGAATTTTCTTAATTAGTGATTTGATGAGGAAGGGCCCAGGACATTGTGTACGGGGCCATCCCTGGGCTGGGATCTTGGTTCTATAAGAAAGCAGGTTTGCCAAGCCATGGGGAGCAAATCATCCCTCAATGACCCCCACATCAGCTCCTGCTTCCAGGTTCCTGCCCTATTTGAGTTCCTTCTCTGATTCCCTTCAGTGATAGATTATGGCTATGGAATTATAAGGCAAATAAACTCTTTCTTCCCCAATTTGCTTTTGATCATGGTGTTTCCTTATAGCAATAGTAGTCCTAACTAAAACAGATGGCTACGCCATAGGCCATAGGGGAGAATCTACTAATATCATTCAGTTAAATGGGTGTAGTATTAAACTACAACACAAGTTCTTACATTTATTCATAAAGACTAATTAGCAGTCCTTATCAGATAAGCTTTCTTTTGCAGTAGATTATACAGAGATCCACAACTGATCAATATATAGAGAATAAGAGACTGTGGATTCCTTAGCTCTAAGAGGAAAACCCACATCATATTTTGGTCTCTATTGCTTTGACAAAGACCAAGATCAAAAGAAGAAAAGTTTATTTGGCTTTTGCTTCCACATCATAAACCTTCACCAAGGTAAGTCAGGACAAGAACTCCAAGAAGGAGCCTAGAGACAGGACCTAAGCAGAAAACATGGAAGGATGCAGTTTTCTGGCTTTGCTTTTCGTAACTTATTCAGCCTGCTTTCTTATATACCAGGAACATCTATGCCCAGGGGTGGTACTAGTCACAGTGGGCTGGACCATCTCACATCAATCATTAAAAAAGAAAATGACCCTCAAGTTTGCCTATAGACCAATACGGTGAGGGTATAGTCTCAACTGATGTTCCTTCTTCTCAGATGGCCATAGCTTGTGTCAAATCAACAACAACAAAAAAGAAACTTCCATAAAGGCTTAGGCATCAAGTTCTAAGTGGGGATGGAAAGATTGTAAGAGCCAGAAATAGTGAATGAATAAATTTGGTGAAACAGTGTTTGCTTGATGTGACAAGGCCATTACATATACGAATTTGCAACAGCCCAGACAGCATGCATAAGGCTTGTATAAGATCACGTCAGCCAAATTCCAGCTTGGATGGGGTGGGCATCATAAAGCCCCATCACTAGTTGAAAGCTGCTAGGAAGTTATGGTTGCTGGAGGAAGATTAGCTTTCTTCTGTAAAGCGGGTCCTGAGAATTCACCCGTTGCCATGGTCCTAAGCCCATGTACAGATGGGCAGTAGGGAATGGACTCAGGAATTCATTTTATTTTATTTTATTTTATTTTATTTTATTTTATTTTTAAAGAGAGCACATGAAGTTGGAAGGATAAAATGGCAGGGAAGACTGCAGAGGACTTTGAGAGGAGAGACTGGCTGGCATGGATTTGATCCAAACACCTTATATGCACACATGATTATTAAATGAAATATTTAAATAAAAGAAATAGTATAAAAAATTGACACACATTAATTGATATCTTAGATGAAACATACCAATTCTTAAAAAGTACAAATGGAACTATCACACCTCAACGTAAACTAGATTTCTTGAGAAAGTTCAATTTGTAATTAAATACCTATCTTACAAGAAAATCCCTTTGCTGAGGTCATCTAAATTCAGAATTCAAGCAAGTCCTACAACTGAAGCATAAGTGGCACCAATTATATATACTTACTTTCTTGGCCATGAATTAAGTTTTCTCAATTTCATATACAAAGCTAGTATTATCCTGTTATCAAAGTTAAACCAATCCAGTACCAACAAAGAAACTAAGACAGATAAAAAAAATATAAAATGTTCTGCTTGCTCTAAAACTGAAAATTTGAGTTTCAGATGATTTAATTGTGTGTAACACTACGGGCTTGAGTTACTAACATCTGTTGGGATGAGCGGAATCATCTTACTTCACTACAGTCTATGAGGGTTTTCTTCCTTAGCTTTTTGTGGTTGTTTTTCTAAATGATCTTCAGTCCACTGAATACACATTTTTACATCACTACTTGTGATAAGTTTGGTAAGTCACTGTATTCCCCTAGAATCTGTTTCTCCATCTGCTCCATCAATCCCATGAGACTGTTGCACGTATTAAATACACAGATACATGAGAAGTATTCTGTGTGAGTCCTGGAAAGTCACCATAGTCAGAATATTTAGTGAATATACTAGACTGATCTTTCTCAGGGTCTACTTGTTGTTTATTGCTTTACTTTGCTCAGATTCAGCCTTCCATAGGATTGGAAGTTTTGCGATTTAGTTAGCTATGGTTTGGTGATGAGAGAGAGAGAAAAAAAAATCTCAGATCGCAAATGCAAATCTGAACTGAGGAACTGAGAGAGTTGCCAAGCTTTAAGAACTGATAAGGCACGTGGGTACGTTTGGGTCAGGGCAGGGTCTTCTATAGGTGTTCTCCTTGGACCTGACTTTTTAGCATTTTTACTGTTCAGGAATTAGCAACATATGTGGAAAGTATAGAAGGGTAAGGAAGAATAAAAGGAGGCAAAAGGGATGGAAATTGAAGGGAACTGTGCATATAAAACTCCAGGGAAAGGTCATACAAATTGGAATGAAATACAGACATCAGATAAAGTTGTAGCAGCCTAAAATATGGATTAGAGCTTGAATCCCAGCCACAGAAACAAAATGCAGAAGGTATTTGCTGATTACAATGAAACGAAGCTGGGCTGTTGGATAGCATCATTCTGGTCCCTTGAGCTTTTTGGTGAGTAAATGGGTCTGCCTTTGTTTATAATGTTTTAGTATTCCTCATCTTGATTTGTTATAAAACCTTTCAAATCATGGTTCCTTAAGGCAAATGTCTGGGGCAATAGAGCTGGATTACGTCAATTGTTTCATTGTCTTTGATAGAATCAGATGGATTAGTTTTTTCTGATTCTTCTTTATAGAGGAAAGTAATGTAACTGTTGGAGCCTTCTCATTCCCCAGAAAGATGCTTGCAGTTTCTGTGGTGCTGAGGCAAAGCAGGAAGAGCTATGGGTTCCTGTGACCTGTAGGTCATGAGGCAATGGTTTATTTATCCAAGACTGAGACTCAGCTTTAGAACAGAGGTGGTGGCATTGCCCTGTCTACAGCTCAAGTTAAGGATGTTCAGTCATTATCAAAATGTGATGGGCTAAAGAGATACTTTGCAAAATATATAGGATTTGCAATAATTCTTCCAATTAAACCATTAGGTATAAACAGTTTCAAACAGTAAAAAATAAAGTACGCTGTTATTTGTTTTCAATTTTGCTACTGTAATGCTGGCATGTTTTTCTTTTTTAGCTAGCACACAAAGTAGCATTGTGGCATTTATGAAGACATAGATCATTACATTTGGTCTTATTGCACCTCATCCACTCCCTGAACAGTCCCCTGTCATGTCACACAGTTTCCATTAGCAGTATCTTTTTCTTATTGAAAAAGTCAGAAGGTGTTTTTGTCTTTTTTCTTCTTCTATTTGTGTCTGGAGAGAATTCCAGGTTTTCTATTTTGAAAAGAATTATACCCAAATGTTTAAGCAATTGTTTCCACCTAATACTATTTTAGATATTCTTTTGAATGCTAGCTTTCTATATTTGGAGTAATTCTGAGTTCCAGTCTCGTGCAGCTCAACCTTGAAGTCCTCTTAGAGTTGAGGATGACCTTCAACTTATCATACTGCCCTTATCTCCAAAGGGCTGGGATTACAGGTATGCACTGCCAAACCACTATTTTACCCATGGTTCTGGAGATCCCATCCAGGGCTGCACACATTTGAGAAGAACTCTACCAACTGAGCTAAATATTCAGTTTGAGAAATGGTTTGGAGACATTCATTTCTTTGGCTCTAAATAATAGCATGAGATACTCCTACTTGCATCCTGTTTAAACTGTTTCTCTCTCTCTCTCTCTCTCTCTCTCTCTCTCTCTCTCTCTCTCTCTCTCTTCAATAAAAAGTTGGCTTTTTAAAGAGACATACTTCAGAAAACCTATAGTTCCCTTGATTCAGCACATTACTTAGTGAGCAATAAATGGAAACTAATTGTGGAATTAGATTACATTCAGAGTCTGGCTAGAAAAAAAGATATCCAGGCCTTATTTGTTTAAAATAAAATCAACCAATTCAAAACCCTTGTACACAAGAAAGTATGTACACATACACACAAGCACACACACACACACACACACACACACACACAAAAGCATAGAATGACACACAGAAGCACACAGAGAAGCACTCACACAACATACACACAGACATACACAGCACACATACTCTCATCCTGCTAGTATGGTTTTATATGTTGTAAGCCACTTCATCAAATAACTCATTTTCAGATTTCACAGTTGTCCCTATGTCCAACTGTCATGGTTTGTATTGCTAACTGATTGGCTTCATGCCTGCCTGAGTTAAGATCAATTAAGAGGAATTGATATGTATGAGAGAATGTTGATGCATGGTGTCATTGTATTTTTAAATAGTATTTGTCCTCAAGTGTCACCAATATCCTTAAAGATGAGAATGATTTATCTGTATAATGACAGCATTCTTATTTTTATAAAGGAACTTCTTTAGAGTTATTATAATATTGCTACTTATAATTGTGTCCATTATTAAAACACAAGGAGAAACAAAGTTGAGAAGAAGCATCTCTCCTTTGGTACCTGCAACATCAGTAGCTGTCTTAATCACTGTTCTATTGCTGGGAAAAGACACTGTGGCCAAGACACCTTTTATAAAAGAAAACATTTAATTCATTACCATCATGGTGGGGAGCATGGAAGCAGGCAGGCATGGTGTTGGAGAAGAAGCTAAGAGCTATACCTTGTTCTTCAGGGGGGGAGAGAGAGAGAGAGAGAGAGAGAGAGAGAGAGAGAGAGAGAGAGAGAGAGAGAGAGAGAGAGAGAGAGACGAGAGACGGGGCCTGGTCTGGGATTTTGAAACCTTAAAGTTCACTTCCAATGACACACTTCCTCCAACAAGGCCACACTTCCTCTAACAAGGTCACACTTTCTAATCCTTTCAAACAGCTCATCAACTGTGGCCTACTCTTACAAATATGTGAGTCTATGGGGGCTATTCCCATTTAATACACCACAGTAGTGTTGGAGTTAAAACTATTAAGAACCACCTTTGTGTGTGGCTTGAAGAAGCAGCCCACTGTCAATCTCCATCTCACTAGGCTGTAGACAGGGCTGTATGAGGGTGAATGGGGATGTGTGGTAGTTGTGGTTGCCAATATTGCTATTACTGTTGTGAAGTATGAAAGCGGTTCCTTTCCAGCTATTGTGTGTTTTATTGGATGTATTTCTTTAGTTGATGTTGCTAGTCATATTGTCTCAATATTTTCACCAGACTCATGTGTGATTTGTCTAATTTTATTCCAGATGTCAGTAGCGTTTCAGGTAGAACTTACATATGCTTGACATTTTCAGCTTGACTAATGCAATAAATTGTTTTCTTGTTGCAAGCATCGATTATTATTCAACTACTATCTTATTGGAAACAGAAAAGCCAGTTGGGAATGGTAGAGTGCATTGGTCAAACACTTTAGAGACTGGCTTTCCCCTTCATTGCTCTGCTTAATTTCATGTTTTCTCAAGACACATAATGCTTTCATTGTATAGATTGTTGAAACAGAAAGGAAAGGGCTTCTCACTCAGCTAGCTTCACTTCCTGTCTGTGGGGTGTATGGCCAGAGATATCTAGTGGTCCAGTATTTCTCTGAGATTGTTCAAGTATCTGCATTTGAGGGAGCGTTATCATGTCCACCAGGGGATTAAGGGCAAATAGTGTGGGTGGTGATCTAATATTTCCTCTGTTATTTCAAGATACAGTTCCTCATAGTGCACAACATCATCCCATGCCAACTAAATTCTGTTATATGTGGCATAGAAGAAAATACTAACAAGTTGATGCTATGCCTGTGGTCCTCAGATACCCAAAACTAAGATTATCTTCTCAGATAGATGTGCAAATTTTCGCCTTTGATCCCTGTTTTAAGGGAACAGCAGAGAGTGTAGCAGCATGTTTTTTATTTATTCTCCATACTTTCTAGAAGGAGCAGGCAGTTTGTGCCCTCTCTACTTCCATTTTCATAGAGAAAATCCGACCAGTAAGCCATAGCTTTGATAAGCTGAGAAGCCTAAACTGCTGTGATTCCCCCAAGCCCTTCTTAAATGAGTGAGCAGACCACTAATACCCACCCTGGAGCTACAAGAGGAACATGCTAGTGTCTGTGGTCTGTCTGTGAATGACACATTTTCGTTGAGCGCTTCATCCAGTGCTGGGCTACATACAGTAGTACTAATATGGGGCAGATTTGGGTACTCTCTGCTACTTCAGGAGAGGGAACCTAAGTGAAGTAGACTTCAGGCCGGCCATCATTCTAGTCATCTGCACACATGAGGATCTTCAACAGCAGTCTGAGATGTTCAAAGCTGAAATCCAATGTTCTTGCAAGGCCAGAGTGGGGAGGACATCAGGAAGCCCATCTGTAACTGAGGAGCTCTTGTCAGTTTGTAGCTTTGGACAAAGGTAGATTGAGCTGTGCTGAAGGGTGCGGCCCCTGGTAGGCCGACCCTGCTCAGTGGAGGACCATGGAGAGATGGGCAACATCAATCAGATTTGGTGGGTTATTTAAAAAGAGTACACACATGCCAGGCACACCGCGCCCCCGTGTCTGCGCTCGATGCGCTGGCACCCAGTTTGCGAGATTCGGGCAAGGGACATGAGGTTAAAATACACAAACACACACACACAGAGACAGACAGACAGACAGACAGACAGTGACACGGGTCATCCTTGAATTCCCCAAGAATGCCCCCTTTATTGTGTTCAGGGGCAGATTATATAGAGATAGCCACGCCCCAGCCAAACCCACCAGAAACCACTCACTCTCCTGCCCTCGGGAACTCCTGAAGGTCTTGTGCTCAGAGCAGCTGTAGGTACTCAGATCAGGGGATGACAAGAAATTCAGGATCTGGGGATCTCACTGCTCCCAACACACACACACACACACACACACACACACACACACACACAAAGGACACAAATTTGAGAGGGGGTGGGGAGCTGGGGATGAATATGATCAAAACTCATTGTGTGAAATTCACAATGAATTAAATGTATGAAAAGTAAAAAATAAGATTAGTTTCCAAAAATGCTAAAAAAAAAAAAAACATAAAATATGTTCTTATCATGGCCAAGGAGACTGTGGCAGAGATATTTCCACAAATATCTTGTCCTTAATGATTTCCCTGAATACCATTTCCAGAAACCATGTGGTTTCCTGAAGAAAACATGGCAGACTGAAAGAGTTGCCTGGTCCACAGCCCTTTCCGACCTTCTTCAGTATTTTTACTTGCCTGGAACAGGATAGTACCTGGCAACCCTGAAGCCATCCTGGTACCGCGAAGGGACGTCAACTTGCTGATAATAGGGACGTCAACTTGCTGATAATAGGATAG
The DNA here is from genome assembly GCF_903992535.2 of Arvicola amphibius. Classification (NCBI taxonomy): domain Eukaryota; kingdom Metazoa; phylum Chordata; class Mammalia; order Rodentia; family Cricetidae; genus Arvicola; species Arvicola amphibius. The sequence continues at coordinate 112,830,813 of NC_052056.1, read as the reverse complement.
CAGAGAAGACAAAAGAAGTAGTGCTTTGGGAATGTTATTGAACCAGCCTTGAACAGTTTAACCTCTGACAGAAGATCTGAGATAATCTGAGAATAGAATTCCTATTAGTTTAAATTCCCCGTGGTTAGTGGATATTCTCTTCCTGGATGTTAAACATATTCCTAAGAAGCAGGAGCCCTGTATAATCAGGTCCCCTGTCTATATTCTCATATTGCACTGCCAAGAGGCTGCCTGTGCTGCCCCTGTACAGTGTGAGCTGGGTGGATTCTCTCTTTGCCTGGCCATGCCACACTAGCTTTTCTCCTGTTCTTGCTTCAGCCTCATCACTGGGTCTTCATACACCTCACCTCTGACCTTGCCACCCCCTCCTGGGTTAGCCAAAACTATCCCTTCTTCTGCTGAGTTTCAATTAAAATGTTGCCAACCAAGAAAGCAATTCATGGGTCTCCTAGTCCTTGGTTTTATTTTTGTCCTTGTCTTTATTTTTTTTTCAAAATAGTCATTAGAGATACAAGCAAATAATTATGTGGTTCATTCACAGGCTGAGATTGCTCCTGCTTGTTTTCAAGACAGTAGGTAGGCTTGAATGTTTTGTTCTTGGTGGTACCTGCCAGGTTTGTGATAGGAACTCAATTGGGTGAATAAACGCTAGCATGAACTATTAATATATGCATAATAAGCTCAGTTGTGCAGTTCTTAAGCACAAGAGGACTGACTGTTCAGTAGAGTTAAGAACAATGAGGCTACTATGTTTCACTGAGGATGAGGAATTCTTGGTTTATCTACCAAAATTTTATAGCTGACTTCCCAAGAGATTCAGTCGTGGCAATGGGCAGGCCATTCATTGGGCGTAGGTGGGAGACAGCATGGACCACCACTCTGAAAAAAAGTTTGTCCTGGGTATCAGGAAAAGTCTTTACTCCAAAATCCCAACCTCCAAACCATTTAACAAGTGTTCTGCTGTGCTGGGGAGATGCTCTCCAGGGATGCCAGACCTGCCAAGCGTGATTTCCCACCACGGCACTATTTGTTTTCATCTTTGGGGGGAAATGGGACATGATGAAACATTATTTCCCAAAAGAGGATTCCATTTCTTTAACCATTTATAACCCTCAAATAATAAAATATGACTATTTAGGGACTGGTATCATATTTCAATGACTCTTCCAGCTGTTACCCAATTGTGTGCATTCTGAAGCATTCTTTCATACAGCTGTAAACCTACCACTTATGCACAGCAGTTGAGAAACAGCCAGTGGTTAGCAGCTTCAGGTCTGCAGCCTGTACACGGTGACACATTCACTCACTAGGAGAGGGTGAGGAAACCAGCTCTGTCCTCTGCTTTCTTGTGATTGATTACACATGCCGTCTGCCAGCTCATGAAAGATGGTCAGTGGGGTGGCCCCAGTTGGAACATTTGCTGGCTGGTGTTCTGTTCCCTGGGGAATACGCTGCTCATTCTACATGGAAGGGATGAGGCTGTATATTTGCATCATGACCTGTGTTCCTGTGTGCTTGTTACTGCTGCTGAACCACAGCCCCCACAGAAGGCATCCCTGGAAGCATTTAGAAGTGTCAGGGGTGACAGATTGTTCTCTATGTGTGTGTGCCAAGGAGAAGTCACATCATAAAGCTAAATCGTATGTTCGAATTCGTTGATTGTCATGATGTATTTGTTATTAATGTGTAGAAACATCATTTACCATTCTGATATAGTAAACGCAGTGTTTTCAGACATTTTTTTGCTCTTAAATGCCTTGTGATTTTTTTTCCTTACTTCTCTGAAATCTTTGGGCTTTGCTTGAAAACAGTAATAACCCTGATATTCCGTCTCCCTTGCTTACTGGTATCTCTTCCCATTTCCACTCGTGCTTTCTCTCAAAGGTTAACTTTTTCCTTTTGCCTCTTTCCACCCTTTTTCTATACAGAGCATCCAGTCAGAGTCACCTTCCTCACCAGCAGTTACTTCCTGCATTTCTCTGAGCGTGGGAAGACCCAGCCCCACTGAGAACTCTCTGGGAATGAGGTGTTCGTGGACAGGTTTAGCCCACGCACCTTCAGAAACTACACATTTCCTTTATTTCCACAGCATCCACTGTCCAAGGCCATGGCTTTGGGTCTTAGTCACAATCCTGCCTAAGTTAGGGATTACATGCTGATATGGACAAAGGTCCACCGCAGGAAGACTCAGGGTTTCTACACAGACGGGCGGCAGCTGAATGGAGCGCTCAAGCTTGAGGAGAGGTGGAGGATCCTCTCATCCGCACCGAACCACCCACCGTGTCAACAGGAGCGGGTTGGCCGGCTGTGCCGCCACGACCCACGAGCTGACGGTGAGTATTGCTCTCCAGGAGGACATGACCAGGGCAGCAAGCCAGACACTGTGGCAGATGAGTCAGCCTGGAAAGTGATCCGGCTGCGACAGAGGGGGAGAGCAGAAAACAGAAGCAGTAGTCAGGAACCAACAGGTGGGTTGAGCAGCAGGAAAGGGGGGGGGGCACATTCTCACAGCAGGTGGTGGAACAGATGGGAGAGCTAGAGATAAGCAGCAGGTGGGCAGGTCAGCAGGTGAGAGACAGGAGGACTAACGCGAAGCAGGGGTAGAGCACCAGCTAGGGGTGCGGTGGTGGGGATGTACGTGTGCAGAGGAAAGGCAGCAGATGGGACAATGGGATAGGGGAAGCAGCCTAGAGCTCTTTGACCCGTCCTGGGCTACGCATGCTGTTGGAGAGAATGTGGAGGCCACAGGTGCTAACGTGCAATCTGTTCTTCCAGGTTGCTGTCTGTTTGAAAGGAAGTGACTTAGGATGGATGAAATTATGTTCGCCTTAGAAGGAAAAATGGCAGATTTCTTTTTCTTTCTGTGATTTTTGAAGTGACAAGGGAAGCAGGGGTGCTGGATCACTGGGCAGAAGGAAAGAATCCGGGGAAAACAACTTCCCAAGGGACAATTGAAAGTTAATGTCCTTCCCTAAAACCCACATTGGCCAGCCTTATAGACCACGCAGCAATAGCACACACCTTTAAACCCAATAGCCACACTAGTTTGCAACAAAACCCAGGCAGTAGCAGTACACATCTTTAATCCCAGAACTAGAGAGGATTATAAAATGGGAGAAGACAGCTCTCAGCTTCAGTCTCATTCTGAGATTCCTGGGGCAGTATCGCCATTTAGGACTGAGGTTGAGGTAAGAGCCAGTGGCTGGCTGTTTTGCTTTTTGGATCTTCAGGTTAAGCCCCAATTTCTCTCTCTGAATTTTTATTAATCGTCTTTATTTTTTAATGCATTTTTACCTTCAGATGGAATCAGGAAGGATGAACTCTATTCACACCATGTAGCCGTGCAGCTCAACACGGAGCTAACCCACTCCCACAGTGTGGAGATGGACCATGGTAAAGGGCACACATACTAGAGATACCACATGCTCACTCCAGGTCACCAGGATGGACACCGGTCACCTAGCAATTATAACAGAGTGATTACCTGGATCAAACATAGCTTCAGAAATGTTAAAGAAAAAGGATTTGAGACAGAAACTTTAAAATAAATGAAGAACTCTGAGAAAGAAGTTTGAAGGCTCCCTGGACATTTTCTTGGGTTGCCCATATTCGGTGTCTAGCGTAGCTGATTTCATAGAGTCAGTGCTATATTAAGTCAAGTTCTTTTCACACTGAATTAAGCTTATTTTGTATGAGGTACATGTGAAAAAGTAACAAAACAAACGAAAGATTCTTAAGAAGAAAAGGAGCTCTTATTCCGAGGTTTGGGGTAATGCGAAGTGAAAATATCATCTCTCCTAAGGCACTGAAATTGCTGGAAGTGTGCTGGAGACTTCAGTGCTGTGGCAAAGTGCTGGGCAGTCTCGCTACCTCCACCGTATAGACCCTCCAGGGGCCCAAGTGGGCCAGTCTGCATATATTAGCTAATCACACAGGACACTTAATACAGTTCAAAGAAAAGATCTCTGCAATTTGTGGTTGACCCAGTGGAACCTGTTTGAGGAATGAAGCTATTCTCAGAAGCCAATGTCCAGCCAAATGGCCCTTTCAGGTCAAGGGTACATGTTTCCTGTCTGAACGTGCCTCCTGAGGTTGGGCATCTGTTTTGCAGATAGGCACTCATAGAACAGCTAAATGACTTTTTGCTTTTCTTAATTCTTTCTTTCTTTCTTTCTTTCTTTCTTTCTTTCTTTCTTTCTCTTCTTTTTCTTTGTTTTCTTCCTTCCTTTTCTCATGATGTTGCATGGTTTTCAGAATAACCTTCTCTGCTGGCAATGGTCACATAGTCCTTGGAAAACATACATGTTTTTTTTTTCCCATGGCACTAATGTGAGTGGGATTACAAATTGGAAGGGAGCAATGCTTATAAGGGGAAATTGGAAAACAAACCAGAGCTCAGGAAAGAAGAAAAGAATATAAAGGAATACTTGGATTGTGCCAAGAGAAAGGCTTGTAAGGCTCAAAAGCAGGCTCCAGCAAGGGCTATTCATGGAAGCAAAAGAAGTATGCAGAGAATTCTGGATTGTTTGGAAAAAGATGCAAGAAGACTCATGGAAGTCTCAGCTGTACCCAAGTGCAGAGTCCTAAGGTGTGTAAGCAAGGCATTTGCCTCTCCAAGAGTTCACAGGAGAAAACAATATGAACCCAGATTGGAACTCTAAGCCTCCAAGGTTTAATTCTATCCCTCGAGGCCTACAAGCCCATCTTGTCTTTATTCCTAACTTCCTTTCTGTTTAGATTATAAACAAATGATTGTATTAACAAATCACATTTGAGACAATGAAGCAATTTCATCTGTGGCTTTCTGCTATGATGCTGAAGCGTCTCAGAACCCTACATTCCCTGAATTTAAATGCAGGTAGCACACAATAAGACATCTGTAGTGGTTTGAATGGATAGTGCCCCACGAGTCTCAGACATTTGAATACTTGATTCCTAGTGGTGGCTGTTTGGGAAAGATTAGGAAGTATGACACTGGGGCATGAATGTGTCATCGAGATTCCAAAAGTCATACCATATCAAGTTTGCTCTCTGCTTCCTGTTTGTGGTTTGATATGTAAGCTCTCGGCTGCGCCTCTGACCGCCTATCTCCTGCTAACTCTGCTTTGCAATTATAGACTCTAACACTGTGCAACCATAATTCCAAAAATAAACACTTTGTTTTATATCATCCTGGTGATTCAGTTTTATTATAGGAATATGAAAGAAGCTAGGACAGCACTGAGATAGTGTCTACCAATAGCTTATACACAGTAACACAGTAAGACACAAACAACGTCATGTTATGTCTTCATCTTCTGGTTTTCATGCGTCCATAACATTTAGCGATAGCAAAGTATCACCCAGCCACTGTTTGAAGTGGCCGAATAAATGTCAATACCTGCGTGTTAAAGGTGTTTTCACCAGACTGTGACAGTACAGGGAGGTAGTAGGGCTATTAAATGGTAGGGTCTCATGGATGGGAGTTAGGCATGTCTTCAAGGAGACTACGAAGACCCCGACTCTTCTCTTTCCATCTCAGCTTAGTTTCTGTGCAGTAAATAGGCTTCCTTTGTTTTATGCTCTCACTATGATAAATTATGCTACCAGAGATCCAAAGCAACAGGAACAAATGATAACGGACTTCAAATAGATTTTTGCTTATCTTAGTGGATAATGTATTTCACCCTGTAATTCCATGAGCCAAAATAATCTTTCTCTCCTAAGCCAATCATTTCTATTATGCGACAATAGCATTTCCGTCTGATTATTTTATAGTCAGCTCTACTCTGATCCTTTGTAAGCTCCTGGAACTTTATCGTATATTACAGTGAAGTCACTTTACATCAGTATTAATTTTCTAGCAATTATATTGAGGTTTAATGTCACCTCCATCAGATGGCTATCATCAAGAAACAATTGACAATTAATGCTTGTGAGGATGGAGAGAATGTGTGTGTGTGTGTGTGTGTGTGTGTGTGTGTAAGGAACATGTGTGTGAATAAGTGACTTGTGTGTACAAGTGTGAATAAGGTGTGCATGAGGTAGAGAGTAAGGGATGTGTGTGTGTGAGAGTAAGGAATGTGTGTGTACGTGAATAAAGGATGTGTGTATGTGAATAAAGGATGTGTATGTGTATGTGTAAGTAAGGGATGTGTGCGTATATAAGGGGGGGGTGTGTATGTGTGAGTAAAGGATGTATGTAAATGTGTAAATAAGGGGTGTGTATAATGGATGTATGTGTGTGTAAGGGATTGTGTGTATGTGTGAGTGAAAAATGTGTGAGTATGTGTGAATAAGAGGGGTGTGTGTGGGGTTACAAAGTCGTTTTGCTATTTAACCCTGGCTGGCCTTGCACTTGAAATGTAGCCCAGACTGGCCGTGAAGTAATTCTAATTCTCTTGTCTTAGTCTCGGTGTTGCGATAACAGGTATGTAATACCACACCCAGCCTCTTTAGGAGTCATTGTGATTCCTGCTTATTCCTGACTATTGCACAGTGGATTGTAGCTTTTCTTATAGAAGCAGTATCATATGCTGTTCCGCTGAGTCACGTATGTGCACACACTGAGGGAAAAAAAAGAGAAGGGGACGAAAAAAGGAATAAAAGACTGGACAATTTCCTCAAATATTCCTACTTGTTAGCTTGCAGCTGGAATGCAGATAATGTACTGGCCCAGGTGAATTGGTGGCATTCTGTAGATGATTGCAGGAGAAGGCGAAGATGTGATACCTTCTGGCAGAGAAACAGGAAGACCTTTTAGAACACTGAAAAGCAAATGAGCGTGCATCTCTTGGGTGGGGGGTGGTTGTGGAAGACAATTGTTCTCATTAGCTCACTGTGCAAAGACATCCCTCCCTCAGTGCCGTGGCTATCATTATTTTCTCTCAAAGTCACAGGTGTAGGTGGTAGTCAACACATTGGAAGGAACTTCAGTAAGCAGGGGAGGACTCAGATGGAGGCTCTACCGGAGCTTTTATGTCTCACTGAGTCATCTGAAGAAGAGCCATGGGCCTGGAGGCCAGCCTCATTGTGAGTAAAGATTTCTTCTAAATTTAGCTGCCAAGGTGTGGTCGTGCTTACCCTGGATTTCCTTAGCACTGTAAGTGAGGAGGTGGCGTAGCTTTGTCTCCAGGTGATATATTCTAAAAAGAACATGTAACTTCCTTCTGCTTCTCAGACCCTGAACTTTCTATCAACCACAAGATATGGTCTTTATTAAACAAAACACTTCATTTGGATATGATCCAGCATTTCAGCTTCTTCATTACTATGCTGATTTTCTACCTCATCCTTCTGTCAGGGGTGCCCTGTGAGGTTTTGTTCTGTGGATTTGCTCATTTCTACTTTCAGCTCTGTGAGTTATAGCTTCATGTAATTAGCATAGTTGATGCAGCACTTATAATGTTCTTATTAAATTGATCATTTCCTAATTTCCTTGCTCTGAAGTTTTTGTTAGTTTCTTTTGAGAAATATTTAAATATTAAGGGATGTTTATACTTTAATTCACTCTGCCAATCTTCGTCTCTTTGTTGCATTGCATTGTGTATGTTTAAAAAGATTATTGCTATTTTAGTAGTTAAATGTGCCGTTCTGTTCTTTTCAAAATATCATTTCTTATAGTTTTGACATAATAATATAACTGCATCATTTCCCTGTTCTTTGTCCTCCACCTAACCCTCCAATATACCTTCCCTTGCTCTCTTTCAAATCCACAGCCACTTTTCTCATAAATTGTTGTTTTACACATAAATATAAACTCGCTGAAACACTCATATATATTCCTAAATATATATGTACAAACTGCTTAGTCTGTATGTTACTTGTATGTTTGCTTTGAGGGCTGATTATTGGGTACTGGATAACCGGTTGGTGAGCTCTTCCCTGGGAAGACCATTTCTCCAGGTCTCATCATTCCTTGGTTGCCTCTAGTTCCTTGTGGAGGACCAAGGCCTGGTGGGATTTTCACCATCCACTTTGATTTGTCTGTTGTTGCAGTTTTTCTGATGATGTTTGGGCAGTCATGTTGGTGAGACTTTATTGGTGTATCTTCTAACATTCCTGGAAGACACAAGCTCACAGCAAACAGCCTGTTCCTGTAGCTCTTATAAACTTCCCACCCTTTCAGCAACAATCCCCAAGCCCTAAGTATGAGAATTTCTTGTAGATGTGTCTTTGGGGATTGGGTTCCACAACTTCGCATTTTTGTTTGTTGTGGTGTTCTGTAATGGTCTCCATCTTTTGCAAAGAGATGTTTCCTTAATGAGAAGTAAGAACTATACTTTTCCATGTGTATAAAGGCAAATATCTGAAATGCAGTTAGGGATTATGCTGGTTTAGTAAAACGAAAGTTTAAGTTCTCTTCCCAACTTGATAATTTCAATAGCCCTGGACGGTGGACTAGATTTTCAGTGCCAGGTGTGATTTCCTCTCGTTATGTGGTTATTAAGTCCAATTAAATAGTTTTTGGTTACTGCCAAGATATGTATACACTACTGTATCCTGTGGGTCATGCTGGCTGCTTTTGTGGTTCATAAGCATCATAGTAGGCAGGACTGTTGATTGCTCTTTTTTTCCTTTGGAAGTTTGCATGGTGTCTTCTGGTGCCTGGGGAGCTAGTCCTCTGGAAGAAGACTTTCAGGTCATTTGAACTCAGGGGCCCCTTGGCCCTGTTTATGAAGTGCCTGGTGTCTACAGCAATAGGAACTTACTTTCTGTCTCTGGGAACCACCAATGGCAATAACACACTAACTTGTAATGTGTTGAGACCGTCTTGGGAAACACTGACCAACAGCTCAAAACAGGGCTTTTCATGCCTTGTGTTGGGATTTTGTTAGACCATCTTTGGCTCTTGCAAGAAGCAGTGTCAAGCCAGTTGGGAAATTTTCATTAAAATCTATATTTATACCCAGAGTTACAGGTTTGGTAGGTATTTTTAAGTGGATGGTTCATAGTATGAGACCTCATGTGATGTTCAGACATCCATCCATACTATTGTTATTCCCTCTGTAGTGAGGATGCCAGCAGGCCTGCTTTTCATCCTGCCCGGATCCCACACGGCTAGCTTTACACCCGAAATAACAACACACAAATTGTATTCATTTAAACACTGCCTGGCCCATTAGTTTCAGCCTCTTATTGTCTAATTCTCGCATCTTGTTTTAACCCATATTTAGTAATGTGTGTAGCACCACAAGGTGGTGGCTTATTGGGAAAGATTCAGCATGTTTGACCTGGCGGCTGGCTCCATGGCGTCTGTCCTAGAGAGCAGAGGCATGGCATCTAACTTCCCTCCTTCCCAGCATTCTGTTCTGTCTACTCCACCTATCTAAATCCTGCCCTATCAAAAAGCCAAGGCAATTCCTTTATTAACCAATGAGAGTCCTCCATCATCCCTCCTCCCCCTTTCTTCTGTATTTGCATCCCCCTCTAATTGGAGTTCTCTTATTTTTCACATTTTATTTTCCTAATCATATCACTTGCATGCTGCTACTCCCCTCTTTATTGTTCCCCTGCCTGGCAATGGTCCCTTTTAATTTTCTTGGTTTCTGCAGTTACTCCAGGATCCCTACTCACATCTTAAGATCTTTTTAGTTGTCTGTTTTTATGTCCCCTAGTTCATTTCTGATTCTGTTCATTTGGGTCCTCTTACTTTCTTTTGGTTAGGTAAAACAAAGGGTCTGGTTTGTCCATCTTGTTTATCTTCTCAAGGAACCAGTTCTAAGATTCATTGATTCTTTGTATTGTTTTCTTTGTTTCTATTTCATTAATTTCTGTTCTGATTTTTGTTCTTTTTTTGATTTTGGGGTTTTTTTTTTTGCCACAACCAGTTCATTTTGGTTTCTATTTGGTTTTATCTTGCAATTTAAAATTTTTAGTTGCACGATTAAGTCATTTATTTGTACCCTTTCTGATTTTATTTTTAGTTTTGGTGCTTAGAGCTATAATTTTCCTTGTTGGAGTGCTTTCAATGTTGTGTAGTGGTCTTGTTGTATTGTATTGTTATTTTTTTTTTCATTCAGTAGTGAGTTGTTTCATCTTCCTGAGTTTGTATAGTTACTACTAGAGATGTGTTTATTGTTAACTTTATGGTGGATTTTATTGTTGTCAAATAGGATACAGTGAATTTTTCAATCATTTTGAATTTGTAAAGTTTTCTTGTGTAACATAATGTGGTTGATTTTAGAAAAGCATCCACGTATTGCTGAGGGGATTGCTTGGAATATTCTGTAAATATCTGTTAAGTCTATTTGATTATGATATTTCTCTATTTTTATTTCTAGATAAATTTTGTTTCTTTTTTTTCTCATTTATTTTATTAAAAATTTCCATCTCCTCCCCTCCTCTTCCCCCTTCCCTCCCCTCCCTTCCACCCATACCCCCACTCCCTCCCTCTCGAGGCCAAACTTAACACTATGTTAAGTCCAAGGTCCTCCCAACTTCCCTCAGGTCCAGGAAGATGAGCAACCAAACTGACAAGCTCACACAGAGCCCGTCCATGCCGTAAAGTCCAAGCCCATCGCCATTGTCCTTGGTTTCTCAGTCAGCCTCCACCATCAGCCACATTCAGAGAGTCCAGTGACATGGAGCCTATAGTTCGCGAATTTTGTTTCTTAATCCATTAAGTTAACCTTTGCATTTTGATTGGAGAATTGAGACCATCATTATTTAAAGTTATTGTTGAAATATTTGTGTTAATTGCAGTTACTATGTTGTTAATTTTGGGGGTTGTTATTTGTGTTCTAAGTGATTCTTTGTGTTTTTGTAATTATGCTTTTGTGCTTATTTTCCCCTAGAGACAAGGTTTCTCTGTTTAACAGCCGCGGCTCTCCTGGGACTCACTTTGTAGTCTAAGCTGGCTTTGAACTCATAAAGATCTGCCTGCCTCTGCCTCCTTATTCATTATTACTAATTTGGTCTCTTAGTTATGTTCTTTTCGTTCTTAAACCTAAAATATTGCTTTCTGCACTTTCTTTGGGCTTGATTTGTTGGTTGTAATTTTTAAAGACTGTTTATGTTACAGAAAGTTTGTCTTTCTCCTTCAACTATTAGAGAAAGTTTTGCTAAGTTGGTCCTCATGGTTTTTTAGGGTTAGAATTCATTGTTCTAGGATCTTCTGGCATTCAAAGTTTCCATTGAGTAATCGCCCTTCATTATGTTGGGTTTTCCTTTATATAACTTTATGTAACTTTTGTTTTCTTCTTTTGGGATTTTTCCATGTTCCTTTCATATTTTGTATAGATACTCTACTCATCTTCGAGTTCTGATTTTCTGTCTTCTGCTTGATCCATTCTATTTGTAAGGCTCTCTTTTGTGTTTTCTAATTCAGTTATTGTGTCTTTCACTTCCCTCTTCATTTCATCTTGGATCATCTTCACTGTTCCTACCTCATTATTGAATTCCATTTTTAAGTTCTGGGTTGTCTTCATCAGTCATGTCTTTGTTTTCTTGGTCATCATTCAGGTTCTTATTCTCCTTAATTTCACTGAGCTGTTTCTTTTTGTCTTATTTAAATACTTTGAATTTTTATGGTTTTATGATACCTTTTTATTTTTTCTAGCTTCCTGTGTACTTTATTTTTTGTATTTTTATTGATTTTTATTAAGCTCTACATTTTTCTCTGTTACCCTCTCTGCTTCTTCCCTCCCCTTCAGTCCTCCCCTAATGTTCCCAAGCTCCCAATTTACTTAGGAGATCTTATCTTTTTCTATTTCTCATGTAGATTAGATCCATGTATGTATGTCTCTCTTAGTGTCCTCATTGTTGTCTAGGTTCTCTGGGATTGTGATTTGTAAGATGGTTTTCTTTGCAATTTTTCAGAAAATTAGGAAACAACCTTCCTCAAGACCCAGCAATACCACTTTTGGGTATATATCCAAAAGATGCTTAACTGTGCCACAAGGACATGTGCTCAACTATGTTTATAGCCATATTGTTTGTCATAGCCAGAACCTGGAAACAACCTAAATGCCACTCGACTGAAGAATGGATAAGGAAAATGTGGTACATTTACACAATGGAGTGCTACACAGCAGAAAAAAAAACCGATCATCTTGAAATTTGCAGTCAAATGGATGAAGTCAGAAAACATCATTTTGAGTAACCCAGAATCAGAAAGGTAGCTATTATATGTACTCACTCATAAGTAATTTTTAAATTTATAAAACAAAGAAATACTTTGAATTCCTTGATGAAGTTTGTTATTATTTTAAATTCTATGTCTATCTGGAGAATTTCTATTGGCAGAAATTTCTAATGTAGTGGTAGGTTTTGAAGTGGAAATAAAAAATAGCTTGATCTTTCAAATTGTTAATGTGTATTTATTTTAACTATTATAAAATCTAGGCATGTGGACTTCTTTTGTTAGTTTGTATCTGATATGAGCAGAGCAGGTTGGGGCAGTAAAGATGTGCAGGTGCAGTTGACCTAGAGGTCAAGAATGGCTTAGGTAGAATAAGTCAGGAAGATAGAGGGGACTGGACTTGTGTGCAGGATATGTGTCTGCATTGAAGCTTAGAGTGTGGGGTACATGTAGTGGGACAGAGAAGTTGGACATGCTGTGGGAGAGGACTGTGAGTCAGAGGTAGGCAGAGTGAATCTTGAAGGAAGGCTAGAGCTTGTGTGTGGTGTAGACAGGGGTGGCCAAACTAGGTTGGGGCATGGAATGTAGAACCCTAGGGCCCAGGCTAGAGTTGAAAGTTTCTGCAAATGAATAAGTCAAATAGGATCAAATAAACTCAAGGTGAGCCCCTGGAGAAGCATGTATAGAATCTGAGTGGGCGGAGAGATTGAGTGTGGTCTGTCATTCTAGTCTTTGGTTTTGTTGGTTGCTTTTTTCTGCTTAATTTTTCTTGTCTTCCTACTAGGTCCTTACTGGAATTTTGAAGGAATCTTTATGACTTGGTTAAGATACTGTGTGTTACACTATCATGTTGTTTTAATGCTGTTTGCTCTGGTTAACTATCTAGAGATGTGGCCTATATCCTAGTTTTGGTACCCCAGTAACTCAAGTGAAGTGTGAACACCTACTTCCATTTTTGTTTCTTTGATAACTCTTCTTTGTATATCATTGTCTTGACTATGAGAAGGTTCTATGAAGTTCATTTAATTATCAAATATGCTTCATCAACCTCATGAGGAAAAGAGCACTTTAGTATTTATAACTATATTTCTCATATTTTCATTACTCATTCTTTCTAATGTTATGAGTGTTTCTTTTATTATGTCGTTTATGTTAGAAGCATTTCCTTCAGAGCAAGGAATACTTTTTATTTCTTACTTATCTGGAAATGTTTTATTTTTTCTTCATTGGCCAGAACAGTCTGTCATAAATAGTAGCAGCTGATAGTTTTTTTTCTTCAAACACAAAATTGTCATTATCTTTTTTCTAACCTTTCTGGTTTCAGATGTGAAATCCAATATTATTCTAATTGGTACTCAGTGTGGATAATGTGTCATTTATTTACTTTATCCCTTGATTTTAGTTTGTGTGGGGGTTTTTTGTGTGTATATGTGTGTACTTATGTGACTACATACATATATGGTGTCAAAGGACAGCTTTCTAGTACTGGTTCTCTCTTTCTCTTTGACATGTGTCCCAGGGGATAAATTTAGGTCACTAGGCTTGTTTTACCAGCTGAGTCATCTTGATGACTATTTTTAGGTTTAAGTTGTTGAATTATGATAGATTTTAGTGTATTCCCCTTCATTTTATTTTACTTAAATTTTTTTTTAACTTTTTTTTGTTGCAGGAGAGGGCTGCTTGTTCGTCCCGGCTGCCCAGAACCAAAATAGTCACACAGAAACTATATTAATTAAAACACTGCTTGGCCCATTAGCTCTAACTTCGTATTGGCTAACTCTTACATCTTAGTGTAACCCATTTCTATTAATCTGTGTATCACCACATGGCAGTGGCTTACTGGCTAAGTTTTGGCAGCATGTCTTACTCTGGCTGTGGATCCATGGCATCTTCTTGACTCTGCTTTCTTTCTCCCATAATTCAGTTCCATCTTCACAGCCTACCTAAGTTCTGCCCTATGAACAGTCCAGGACAGTTTCTTTATTCATTAACCAATGAAAGCTGCACATAGACCGAAGGACCTCCCACATTACTTCATGGATATGTAAGTTTGTGCCATTTTCTGGAGAAGGTTTTGACTATTATTTCTTCAAATACTCTTTCAGCTCCAAGTTCTTTTTCTTCCATTTCTGGAATTCTGATTACTTGAAATGACAGAGTTTTCCTGCTGTCATCTAGGTCTCTGAAGATTATTTCTCATTCTTTGTTTTCTCAACTTTACTAGTTATGCAGTGTACCATTTCATTATGTTGCTTGCTCCATATAGCAAGTATTTAACATTTATTTATCTAATCTTTAAATTCTACTTTGCTTTATAATTTCCATTTAATTCTTAATATAATTTCTATGCCTTTACCAACATTTTCTTAATTTTCATTTAAGAAGGTTTGTAGGGCATTTTTAAAAGATTGATTTGTTATGTTTATGTATGTATGTATGTATGTATATGTGTATGCATGAGTTTATGTGCACCACATGAAAGAAGATTTCCACAGAGGCCAGAGAGCACAGGATCAGACAGTTACAGAGAGTTTGAGCATCTGATGTGGATTCTTGGAACTTAACATCTAACCCAGTTCCTCTGCATGAACAGGAATAATCCTTAAACACTGAACAATCTCTCCAGCCTGCATGTTATTAGTATAGAATTTTATGGTGAAAAATTTCAAATTCTTGCCAGATACATGGAACATTAGGCTACTATTATGCTTATTGAGTTATTTTAGTTTAGTTTATTGAATTATTTCCTCAAGCTGTTAATCCCCTGGTTTTTGGTGTGACATAATTTTGAGTGATATACTGAGAAGTTCATCTTTCTGTCTATTATGCATATAGCTCTGGATGAGACTGACATCTCCCATTTTAGCTCTCACCCTGTATTGGGATTCCAGCTCTCCTGGATTTTGTGAACTGGGGCCCTGATATTGCTGGCAGAACCTTGTATTCTCTGGAGGAGAAGCTCACCTGGCCTGGGGAACTCAGGGGCACCACACCTTTGACCTTTCTGTTGCTGGTAAAGAATGGGTCCTAGTGCTTGAGGACATTCTCTTCTTTCAGCCAAAGTCACTTTGAAGATATTTTATGTGATATCCCCAGGTTCCTCCTAGGGAATGGATCTAGCCATCATTTGAGGTCATACGTTAGAAAATCACATTTATTTTCTATAACGCAGCAATCACCTAGTGAAAGTTCTTTCCATGTTTTTAAAAGATGCTTTGTGTGTGTGTGTGTGTGTGTGTGTATGTTCTTGCCTGTTCAACCTGTACGTCTTGTGTAGTATAGTAACAGCTGCAGTGCTGAGACCTGCCCTGCGTAGCTGTCCTCTTCACGGTTTCCATACTGAACCTTCCCACCTTTTGGTTGAGGCACCAAGATGAGGCCCTGTAGGTCAACAACAATTGGAAGCCAGAGCACTTCTTTTCCTTGTACTTTTAGCTGCCTGCCAGCCACAGACCCCACCCCAACTCCAGCCCCGTGTGTGCTCATGCACCCATCCTCCCCACGTACACGCATACACACACACACACACACACACACACACACACACACACACACACACACGAGATATAATCTATGACTTTTCTAACCTTAACTCATTATTTACCTTTCTCCGTTGGCTCATTGTGGCTGGCCAGGTAGGCATGACTTTTTCAAAGGAAGAAAATGTTGCCAGGGGCTATATACAGGGTAGGCTTCCTTAATAACTTACCTTTTGGGTTGTTTCCAGGTTCTGTTTATACAGTTACTCTTCCCATGAACCTGACTCTACATACTCATCCATCATTCCAATGGCCATCTTCTTTCATAATTCCCTTTCTAATTGCTTCCTTCTTCACCTAGATTATGAGATTTGTTAGGGAAAAATAGGCTTTATCTCTTCTACTCTAGGAAGTTTTTACATATGTTAAGATTGTAAGATTGAAGCTTAAGCACCTTCCAAAGAACCCTGTCCTGAAAGCGTAGTCCCATATGATGTTCTATGCTGCTATAGACCCAAAGCAATTTGACCAAGTAACTATTGACTAACATTTCTTTTCTTCCATTTTTAATTTATTTTTTAAATTTCATTTTACATTCCATCCACAGTTCTCCCCTACCTTTCCTCCTGCCCGCCTCCCTCGCTCCCAGTCCACACCTCATCTACACCTCCCAAGGGGTAAGGGCTCCAATGGGAAGTAAATAAAGTCTGGCACATTAAGTTGGGGCAAGACCAAGCCCCTTTTCTATGCATTAAGGCTGATCGTGGCACCCCACCTTAGGGAATGGGCTCCAGTAAGCTAGCTCATGCACCAGGAATAGATCCCGGTCCTACTGCCAGGTGCCTTACAGATAGTCCAATCTTCACCACTGTCTCCCATTTATGGAGGGCCTAGTTCCACAGCTGTCGGTCTAGAGTTCCTGAGTCTTCATGAGCTTGGTTCAGCTGTCTCTGTACATTTCTCTTCATGATCTTGACCTCTCTTGCTCATATATTCCCTTGATGTGGGATTTCCCTCTGTATGCTTGAATACCATTAATGAATAAAGAAACTGCCTTGGCCTGTTGATAGAGCAGAACTTAGGTAGGTGGGAAAAACTAAATGCTGGGAGGAAGAGAGGCAGAGTTAGAGAGGAACACCATGGAGCTGCCAGACACAGATGCTGGGAATTTTACCCGGTAAGCCACTGCCACGTGATGATACACAAATTACTAGAAATGGGTTAAATAAAGATGTAAGAGTTAGCCAATAAGATGCTAGAGCTAATGGGCCAAGCAGTGTTTTAAATAATACAGTTTCTGTGTAGTTATTTTTGGGGCTAAACTAGGGTGACCAGGACGAACAAGCCGGCCCTTCTCCCTCTCTTTGATTGGATTCCTGGAGCTTGGCTGTGGATCTCTGCATCTTGTTCCACCAGTTGCTGAAGGCTCTATGATGATAGTTGGGGTATTCACCAATCTGATTACAGGGGAAGGCCAGTTCAGGCTCTCCTTCTCCACTATTGCTAGGAGTCTTAGCTGGAGTCATTGTTGTGGATTCTTGGAAATGTTCTTAGCACCAGGTTTCTCCCTAACTCCATAGTGGCTCTCCTATCAAAGTCTCTCTTTCATTGCTCTCCCACTCCATCCCTCTTCCTCTTCAACTAACCTATTCCCTCATTTCTGAAGCTGTGATTTTCTTCTTGCTAGTTGATTAACTGATATTTTTTTCACAGTAACAGAAACCTAACATTAAGTGTTTGACATTCAATATCTGTTGTATGGTTAACTAAATATCACTGTTTTAATTTTCTTCCCTTTTTAACATCTTTCAGATTTCCTTCCTTTTTTGAACAGAAATTTATCATTTGTATTTTCTTATTATGCATAGTCATTTCCCTTACATCAGTGAAAGAATGTCTTGCAGAAACAACGGAAAGGATGGGAGAGGTTTATCTTACTTTATACTTTATGAGATGTGACCCATAATGGCATGGGAGACATGATGGCTGAAATGCCTGGATCAACAACCATGGGAACTTGTAGCTTTGTACATCACAGAGACAGGTAGAAAACTGAGACCTCAGACCCAATCGAGAAGCAGACATCACCCTTGAGTGCTCCCTATAGAGAGACCTGTATGCAGAAGGTTCCCTAAACTTCCACACCCACACCACACCACGAGCTGGGGACTCAGATGAACGAGGCTGTCAGACTTGCACATTCAGACCCTAGCATTGCTCCTTAAGGAATTTAAGATGAGAGGGGACTATGATTGCGTTTAGACAGCCATTTTCTCTTCAGAAACTCAATTTAGGGAACATAGCCATATGATGAATAGTGTTTATATAATTCAAGCAAGAGAGCTAGATTTAGACAGAAGGTTTCTTTGGACAATGAACTCCCAGCCAACACAGAGCCAGCAAGGCCTGAAAGGGGCGCAAGTCAGAGTACATTGGTTGTCAGCAGCAGCCCAGGGTGTGACAGGACTCCTCTTTTAGTAATGCTGAATGAGGAATTTGACAGTGTGAGATTTGAAAGATTTTTCTTGCCTAATGATATTTTTAATAATTAAGTTACACTAAGCAAGTTTTCCAGTGTGTCCCAGGTTAACACAAGTCAGTTTAACTTCTTACCACGTTTCTTGAATTATGCTCAGCATCTCTGATAGTGAATTTGTGAGCCTAGCCTGGAATGACTGAGCCATCTATCCAGCCCACATTATATTCAGTGATATTTAAGAATGACAAGTATTATTAAAAACACAAGTAAGCGAAGCAATACAAGTTCTTTTTCACTTCATTAGGTTTTTTGTGGGGGAAAATTTTCAAGACAGGGTTTCTCTGTAGCTTTGGATCCTGTCCTGGAACTAGCTCTTGTAGACCACGCTGACCTTCACCTCACAGAGATTCACCTGCCTCTGCCTCCCAAGTGCTGGGATTAAAGGCGTGTGCTATCACCGCCCGGCCATAAGTTTTAAATATAAATTTAAGCTCTCATTTACATTTTCTTTTGATAAAATTAAGGAATCATAATTTGAAATTTTTCTATCAGGTCACTTAATATTCATTCTGTTTATCTGAGAAAATAACCTTAAAAAATTCCAGGCAGATTCATTTGGGACATCCTTGCATCATTTAGACTCATGCAGTCAAGGAGGTGATTGGTGATTCAAACCTGGTGGCACATGTCTGTGATCTCAGCACGCAGAAGGCAGCTACAGGAAGGTGGAGAGTTCCTGCTGGCCTGGGATATACAATGGGACTTTCTTTCAACAAATAAAACACAACCCACTAAAATGACTCAGTAAGTTTTGGAATTGAATAATAAGGAATAAATATGTGATAAAACAAATCTATTTAAAGTGCTGCAAACCCAGGGTATTGACACAGCCACATGTAAGAGTTACAGTTTGAGAAGGAAAAAAGCAGGCTCTGAGCACCAGACTCAGATGCAGAGCCTGGCTCTTTGACTTGGCCAAAGGTGACCCTGGTTCTTTTGTGACCTCACCCAGTCCCAATCTCTTCATTGTACATTGAATATGACTACCCTTGTATTTCCACACACTTTGTTTACAGAGCCCCCAAGAATACCACATCTTCAGATGCTCTAGTATTTTACATAAAATTGCACATGAATGAATAATAATGAATAAGGGATAATTAAGGATAGAAAATATGAGTTTGTAAATATGTTGGTGAAATACTGTATGATACAGTGATGAACATGAAAAACATAGTACCTTATTTACAGTTTATTGGGTCTGAATTCTCTTTATCAATTGCTCAGTAGACTATTTTAGATACATTAAGGAAAACTAAAGGGTTGGATTTTAAAAATAAAAAGTAGCACAGTGTTTGCATATCGTCCCATGCCCTTTCATGCTTTCTACTTATCTGTAATAACCGATATAATGTAAATATTTTGAAAGCAATTGTTACATTGTAAAATTCAAGGGAAATGATAAGAATGAAAGTCAACACACATTCGTTTCAGATGTGATTTCCCCCAAGTATTTTTTCTTCAAAGCTTTGGATGCAAGGATCTTGAACCTGGGCAATTGCATAATTTCTGTAGCTGTTTGGGGTCTGCAGGGTTTTGATGCAATATCCTCGTATGAACTTCCATCTTGGCTCAGGAGCGCAGAACTCTGAGGCCCTAAGCGCAGGCCTCTGTCCTTGGAAAGTCCTATTGTTAGAAATTGTTCTGGGCTAGATGGTTTGGGATAATGCAACAGGGAATGGTCTTCCAACCTGGCCTCATGAGCTTTGTGCTTTCTTTTTAGATGCAATTTTTATGCCACATAAAATAAAACAGCTTTCAGATAAGATGAAAAGTTCCATATACTTTATGCTTGGCTTCCTGGAATACCACAGGCCACACGTCACAGTGGTGGTTTGGCTATCACAAACTTGCACTGGGGGCTAACCAATCTGAGATGCCAAGGTTGCAGTTGTGAGCTTGGGTGATGACATCTTGACAGGATGGTAGAAAACAGGCTGGAGGGTTCCTTGAAAGCAGTGCTCATGTCAGACAGCACACACACACACACACACACACACACACACACACACACACACACACACGCCCGGGCGCGTGCGCACACTCATAGCGGTAGGAGAGCTGAGGTAGCTGCATTCAGTGGAAGGATTTCTGAGGAAATCCTGTAAGGAGTGCAGACCTGGAACAACACCCCTCCCCACAGCTCCTTTGCCAGCACTTCTCTTGAGTTGTCCTCATCTGGGTTTGCAGCTCTGCAGGTGGCTGGTCTGCCTTACTCCCTGAAGTCATTGCTGCTGCAGATGGCCAAGGCACCTGTTCTGGAAAGACAGCCGCGGCTAAATGACAGCAGCTCCAGGGACTTAGCTCACATCTGCATGCGCAGATGTAAGAAGCCACATCCAGAGGCCACGCAAGTGTCTTGTAGAGCATTAGGAACGCCTTCCCTGGGAGTCACAGGACATTCACAGAGCTCAAACCTTTTCCTGGGTCAGAAAATTCCTTACTGGCGTAAGTTTGTTGACAGGATAGAAAGGAGCTGCCTTGTTTTTCATCTAAGTGTCTCTCCTGAAATGTGACAATGATGTGTAGAACACCTCTGAGAGGCCTCTTTCTTTTTCTGCCTTCATGGGCAGCCCTCTGATATACCACTCCCGGAGAAGGTAGCAATCAAGTCAAGGAATCACAGAGTCTTTTATTATCCTTGTAAATGTAAAGAACTGTTGGAAATTCTGGAAGCTGTAGAAAGAGTGGCTCACATGTTATTCAGGAAAATGGCTTCTCTCATCAGTGCTGTATATTCTCCTCGTAGAGTTTGTTAAATACGAGTGATTCATTATAGTAACAGGAGTTCCATCGATTGCCTACAATACTGCTCTAGACCCTTAGGGATTATGGATATCTGTAGTATCTTCAATCAAACAAGAATTGAGCAATAATACTGAAGCCACCATTGTTACACACATTGAGCTATCTCTGACTTTGAGTGAGGGATTATTGTGGGGGAGCATTTAATTTCTACAGAAGCTAAGCCATTCTGATGCCTTCGCACTGAAAAAAAGTTTGTATGTAATATAGATTTACTGTACGCAAGTATGAAAAGTTGCTGGAAGGGGTCAATATCTAATTCAACAAACATTCATGGGGTGTCCATTGTATGTGTCATATGACCACTTCAGGTACATAAAAGACCAAATGTGCCACTTTATTTTTATTTATACCTTAGATGATGGCAAAGCACCACAATATGAATTTATCTTTCATTCAGTATTTAATGAGTACTTGCAATATAGTACGAACAAGGCTAGTCAAAAGCTTTGCTGCTTTGCATGCATTTTTATATTCCAAGAGGTTTCAATTCTTTGGCAGTGCACATACTGGAAAAACTTGAGTTTTAATTGCTTAATATTTTTTAAATATGAGAATTGAATGCTTTTATCTGTGTGCCTGCAAACTTCTCATAGTGACCACCTTCTCACTGTCTGTATGTGCTCTTTCATTTCTGGCTAACCAGGCTTACTTGCCTAACCTTCTTTGCAATGTTTGACCTTTCCCTTCACCCAGCAATACACTCCCCCACTCTTTCTGTGGTACCAGGGGGGAGGCAACACCATGGTGAGTGATTGTGACAAAGGAATGGGAGCTACACTAAGAAAGACAGGTGTGCAGAGGGAGTACGGATGGCTTCAAAAGATGAATTTTCTGGTTAAAGCAATTGTTTTTGAAGAGAGGAATGTCAGGAATAAGGGTGCAGAGTAGACAGCTAACGTTGGTTAAGAACATAGTAGAGAGCCGGGCGGTGGTGGCGCACGCCTTTAATCCCAGCACTCGGGAGGCAGAGGCAGACGGATCTCTGTGAGTTCGAGGCCAGCCTGGTCTACAAGAGCTAGTTCCAGAACAGGCTCGAAAAAACCTGCAGAGAAACCCTGTCTCGAAAAAACCAAAAAAAAAAAAAAAAAAAAAAAGAACATAGTAGAGATTAAGAGCAGGTTTCTCTTCCTACTGCAGCCTTGCAATGGACATAGATTGTTTCTATGTGCTGAAAGGCCAGCAAGAAAGCAAAATTGAATCTATCAAATTTGATCAAATCTTGTTTGATTCTGTCTCAATTAATTACACTTTGGTGATCTATCAGGTTATTACAAAGTGTGCTTTGGAGAAGCCCCATGTCTTGTATAATGGAGTTGATTTGTAGAAAAGTTTATATACAGGGTGCTCAACTGCACATCCCTCTTTAGTTGTGGGAAATATTTCCTACAGGAAAGAAGAGGACAGCTCATGAGACTCAGGAAGGAAACAAAGCCCATGTGTCCAGAAAGGCTGAAACCTGCAAGATTTCAAGGGTCCTGCTTAAGAGTGAGCAGACTCCTGGGATAGGAGGGAAGGCACCCTGCTTATCACAGCTTTCTGCAGGAAGCCAAGCTATGTAGAGGAGGCTTTCCTAACTGTTATGCTGCTTGCAAGTAATGTAGAAAGTTCCAGGATTGCAACTTTCAGGAGTAGTCCTTGCCAGCATCGTGATGCCCTTTGGGTGATGCAGCAGCTTTTGAATGCTGTCCTCACTCACACTTCTGTGAATAACCCTAAGAAAAACCCACTCTTCACCAAGTTGAACTTAGGTGTATTCATTACTTGGGACCATCATGTGTTGCCTGTCTGGGATATGTAGTCACTTCTCCCTAGAATAAAACTCACACATGTTCATATACTAGACATTGGGTAAAGGGTGGCAGAAAGACCTCCTGGTGCCTTTGTGTTCACAGAAAGACTGAAAGCTACAGGCTTGAGCATCATTGGCCCCAGAAATCTTAGTCACATATGTAAAATCCAGTTCAAAATTGTTCTTGACATCATGTTGAAGCCCTCACAGAGACAAATACTGCTGTTCACCTCTGTTCAATTCTGTGCGGTACTTAAGGGAGGCAGGAAAAACACTTGTTAATCATGCAAATTCTCTGCCTGGAGTCTCAGATTAGGTGTGTGTTTGCCTCGTATAGAGACTGTGTAAGTGATCTGTCACCCCACCTAGACACTTAAAACTTGAAGCTTAGATTTTACAAGACTCACCCATTTACTCTGTCTTTGCATTTGGGGGTTCTCTGAAAGGATAATTTAAAGCTACAACTATTCTCCCTTTCCTCTTTAAATCAGGCCTTCTCTGCTGGTCAGGCCCACCATCCTCATGAACTCCCAGTTGCTCTGGCTGCCTGCACAAGGTCTAGCCAGTCAGCAGCATTCCAGAAAGGAGTGAGAAGGGGCCATGATCCCTAGCCTTCACCTAGGGTTTGCAATGTTGTTGGCCTCTGGGAAGGAAGAGTCAATTTCTTAAGGGTTTGGTCCCTGATAAGTCAACCATTCTACTACCATGGATGATTCCATACCCATGAGTCTATAAATACCAAAGCATGGAGCCAATGGACTGTTTTTTTTTTTCAAAGGAAAGAGGACATGAAATTAAAGGAGTAGGTAGGTGGGTCTGGGTCTGGGAGGAGTTAGGAGAAGTGGGAGGTGAATATAAGCAAAATAGATTGTGTGAAATTCTCAGAGAATTACTAAAATTATTAAAAGATAGTACAAAAATCGGTGATCTTTTCCCTGTATCCCTAGAACTATGCTTCCAGGGAATGTAGAATTTCAGCAATTACACTGTCATTCTGCATTCTTGTGTTTTTGTTTGCTTTTGCTTTTGTGCTTTTTATTTCAAGGGAGATGCCTAATAGTTTTTGAACCTATTGATCACTTGTTTTCTGCTGTTCAGGTAACAGCCCTTTACGGAGATATGTTCTGGTTAAGACCGTATCCTGGAGTGAGCTTACACATGAAGGAGATTTTATTCCATGGATCCAGTGGCCCAGTTATCTGGTCCTCCCTTGTCTTAGTAGTTCCCTCTGAACTTTGAGAGGGAAACATTTCCCCTGATCATATGATGAGGAGGTAAGGGGACAGGAAAAGAGAGAAGTTCCCAAAGCATCAAAATTGATGCATTTTAAAAAGTGTCAGAGCAGTCCTGAAACATAAAAACAAGTAGCATTATACATACCAAACATATTATATATAGGAATATAAGTGTATATACATTTAATATACATATATGTAGGTAATAACAATTAGTGAAAAAAAGACACCCATGATTTAAAGGAGAGTGGAGAGGGGAATATGGCAGGGAAGAAAGAGAATGGAGAAATGTAATGAAGTTATAATCTCAAAAATAAAAATAAAATGCCTTCAATAAAAAAATAGAAAGCAAGACTGAAAACTCTTCAGATTCTGTGTAACTAAAGAGGATATGGGGTGGAAAGCGCAAGCCACGAGTGATATGCATCTGCCCTCTAGTCACTGGAGAAGGTAGGATCAGGTAAATGACCTAAAAGGACTGAGACTTTGTAGACACAGGGTTTCTGAGCCTTGGACTTTTTTCCCCAGCTCTCTGGCCCACTTCCATTCTCTGGATTCCTTCTCTTTCTTAAATAAAATGATCTTTGTTGATATCACTGTCATGTATCTCAGGTTCAGTTCTTTGCTCTGGGACACACAAGCCTGGAAATCTCAAGGGGTGCTCTCTAGCCTTTGAACCACACCTACAATAATCCCACCCACTAGGCATTTCCTTCATGGACTACAGAGCAATTATCCTTCCAAGCTGCAACATGAAGAAACCTGAATAAGCCACTAGGTGTCTGCAGATCATGGCAATGGTCCTAATGCTTTTAAATGATGCCCAGATCTTCCGAATGGAATGCAGCCAAATAATTCTTAACTTGCCTATATTAAGCACAGCAATGTGGATGACTAACTGTGAAGAGGAGGAGGACCAAACTCAATAGAGGCATTAAGAAAATAATCCAAGATGGGTCACAAAATCAAATGAAACTCCACTTTCTACTTCCTGTGGAAATTATCAGCTTTTCCAAGGCTGACCTTGCTTTTTATTTTTGCTCTAATGAGCATTTGGAGAGCTCTGGGGCCATGCAACGCTACTCAGAGCTCCAGGACAAATGAATTTCTCCTTCAACACAGCATCATGCTTCCTAGATCAAACTAATATCCAAGTTGAGAGTCTTTATTCTTTGTAGGAGGCTCCCCAATGGGTCTTCAAAGACCCAAGTGTAGCTGATGTGATGCAGCACACAAGAGCTTGCCACCTATCTACTACATTTCTTCTACAGTATCCCCTGCAGAGTCCAGACTCCAGGTGCACAGCATCACATTCTCTGTGTATTCCCCTCTGTTTATGACACTCACCCTTGCTGCTAGATGCTGCACACTCAGCTTTCAAATTTGACTCCAAGAGCACTTAATTGAAAAAGGCCCTCTTGCTTCCTGAGTGGGGCTGACATTCCCATTCTATATGCCACGAAAGACTGACTCTCTCTCTCTCTCTCTCTCTCTCTCTCTCTCTCTCTCTCTCTCTCTCTCTCTCTCTCTCACACACACACACACACACACACACCATCATTATCATCATCATCATCATCATCCCATAGCCTGTACAAGGCCTTATTAGCATGATGACAGAGCTGTGTCCTCACCAGCAAATATCAAAATGTGGAGGCAAGACAAGCACTGAGTAGGAATCCTGGAATGGTAGCATTTCCTAGTTAATGTAACTGAGATTTCAGAAGTCTTTAAACTTCAAGTCTATGATGTTAGAGATGATATACTTTGACACCCATTTGTTCATGTGACAAGAGTGATCTGAACATCCCCAGTTGAATTAGCTACCCTTGTATTCTGTGGCAAACATACCTAAGAGAACAACTCAAGGCAAGGGAGATTTACTTGGGCTAAGGATTTTGAAAGGTGGGTCTAGTCTGTGGTCATTTGGCCCCATACACTTGGGTAGACATAGACAAACCTAGAGCTGTGTTATGAATCACCTAATTAATCTTGTTAATCTGATCACATTGACAAGATTACAGTCATCATGCAAACTAAGACCACGCATGCAGGCAGACATAGAAAATGTAAGGCAGAGTACAGTTCTGTTACTACTTGCTTTAAGGTAAAGCTGACCAAAGGGTAGAGAAAGCACCATTAGTAACTATGCACAGGGGTGTCACCTGACACATCTCCATCTCTCTCTTCTGCAGTGTGCTGCTGAGGCAGCCTTAGAGGTCTAAATCTGTGCTCGGATCTCCAGCATACCTAATCACTAGTGTTACCAACCCTACTCCTCCATAATCTCTGTCTTTGAAAGAAAGAAGCTCCACCCCCTTGATTCACTGCCATTCCTTTAGTGCCCTATGCCCTGTGAAGCTGGGGCCTACTGAATCTCTCTGTTCTTCGAGGAACATTATTTTACATGGTGGTGTGCTTTTTCTACCCCCTCGGAGGACTTGCTCTGTCACCTCGCTGCTAGCTAGTCCATCCTGTACAGTTTACTGGTGAGAAGTTAGGCTTTGACTGTCTGAGTCTAGAGACCATCTTTTGGCAGTATATGAGTCTACTTGGTGTTATTCCATTGCTTGAAAAAAGCTTCTCAACTCACTTCTGTCCTTAGCTTGTGTCAAGCTGGCTCCTTGTAGCTACAATCGCAGAGGGGGGACTGGAGCTGGAGTTTCCCTCATTTGTGTTCTCATGGCTAAGTGAGCTGTCCGGAGAGGCTGTGGAGAGGGCTCACCGGGCAGCTGTTTGCTGCTAAGACTGGTCATGCCAGTTTTGTCCTTAGAACCAATTCTGCAAGTTGTCCTCCAACCTCCACACATGTATCATGACATGTACTGCTACACACACACACACACACACACACACACACTAAATAAATGTAACAAATCTTTTAAATGGCTGTCAATATTTGTTGAAATTCAATGCTTTTTAAATACATAAATTTAATACAAAAGTTGTTTTATACGCTATAAAATATGAAGCGCAGAGCCCTTTTCTAAGAATATGTTTCATTTAAAGCTGGCCCTCAGCATACAGTGCTTTTGCTTTATCCTGAACACGTTTTGAAAAGTAGAATTAAAATGGAATGAGCGACTCAGTAATCATTCTGTTAGCTGATAATATGATGTCTGCTCTGCTCCTTTTTGGGAGTGAAGAGTGACTCCCAGATTTGATTTTGCTCGGCAGGACAGATCCACTCAAATGAAATGTAAAACCCTAAGGGAATCAAAATCGGGGCAAGGGTGGGGGGCAGGAACAGAATCAAGAGGGTGGCTTAAATATGTTCAGATTTGAGTAAACTCTAGATGTGTGAATTCCCCCAAATCTTAAAGCCTCATAATGTGGGAAAATTAGGATCATTGTAGCTGTGACCATTTTTTTTTCAGTCACACTAGAGTTTGTGGGTCTCAAATCCAGTGCTACCTGTGTCCTTAGCAAAAAGAGGAATGTAAGCATGGTGAGGATAGATAAAGGGGGGAGCACCATGTGAGGACGAAGGCAGAAATCAGAATCATGATTTTATAATCCAAGAGCTCCGAGGATAACAGCTAGGTCTCAGAGATGGAGGAGAGGCGGCAGACTGGTTCTCAGAGGCTCTCAGAGGAAACCAGCTCTCATGACATCATGATCTCAAATACCTATCCAGGACTGTGAGATATAGTAGACTTCCGCTATTTGACTGACACAGACGAGCAAAGACATAAATACTCACACAGAGGTAACAGGTGGTGCGAGAGCTGGGGCTGGGATAGTAGGCTGGACAAGAATTGAAAATGATTGTGACCCAGCAATAGTCGTCAAAGGCCCTAGTCCAGGTGAGGTTACAACATGAAATGCTTACAGAGCAGAGCCAGTCACAAGGGTACGGGATGGCAGTCTTTATGAGGGGAGGGTAGCAACATCCGGCAAGGGAGCAGGGAAGCCACGGAGCTGGCAGAGGTCAGAGAATAAAGGGGGTCTTGTTTTCTCATAGGTGACTCCAAAAGCTGAACAATGACCGTAAATGGGAGACTAGAAAATGAGCACATTTCACTGTGTCCTGTACTTCTGTTTTATATAACAGCATAAACTTAAAATAACAACTTTGAAAATTGAATGCTTTGAAAATTGAATTGAATTATTATAAGACAATAAACGATGATGCAGAGGCTTAAAATCAATGCATTCAACAGAGTTCCTTGTTGCAAAAGCATAGACCTTGAGTTTGGCGATCGGAGCAGTGTTTCTGCTGCAGCTAAAATTCTTAGCACTGAGATGGACACAATAAGGCAACTGATGCCACCGATCCCATCTTGTGTCTTTCTGAATCTGCTGGGTGCATAGTACATCACCCAACACATGCACCCCCTCTCTTTATTCTCTCTTCTCCTCTTTACGCGCAGATAAAAGCCCTTGACAAGGCTACTTTTTAAATCTATCCTTCATGTACTGCTTTTTATCCAGTGCTTTATGAAGCCTCGAGTGTGCTACTTTGTAACTCCTTTAGGAAGGCTCCTAGTATGTGCTATTGTGTGACTCATTCATTAAGAAAACCCAGCCCGCCGGGCGGTGGTGGCGCACGCCTTTAATCCCAGCACTCGGGAGGCAGAGGCAGGCGGATCTCTGTGAGTTCGAGGCCAGCCTGGTCTACAAGAGCTAGTTCCAGGACAGGCTCTAAAAAAGCTGCAGAGAAACCCTGTCTCGAAAAACCAAAAAAAGAAAAAAGAAAAAAAGAAAAGAAAAGAAAAGAAAACCCAGCCCACATCCTATTTCATAGCTTATTCTCCGTTCCTGCATTTGTCACTTTGCACTATGTCTTGGCGCTGTCTTTTATGTAAGTAGAAAGAGTTTTGTTTAGCCCCACTCACTTTCCTGAACATTCCTTCTCGATGGAGATTTGGGTTTATTGACAATATTTCCTACCATCATCAGTATTACCATGAGAAACATTGCAAAGCCCGTGAGGAATGTACAAATAGGAGCAGTCGCTTAGAGGTAAATTGATTTTTTTTTTTTTTTTTTTTTTTTTTTTTGCAGATCTGTTTAAGGGAAGCTAGCCTCTAATGTAAATTTCTAAAAGTGAAGTTTGGGCTGGTGAATGAATGTATTAACTGTAGTTAGGGTCTCCAAAGCCCAGAGCGTGGTGACCAGTTCACGTTCTCACGAAGTGTTAGGTTCTGTGTGTATGGCTGAACTATCTAATCAAATACTTTAATCTCTTTGTTAGTTTCCTTAGTAAACATGGAATGTCTTGCTCCACCATCATACTTCACTGTCCATGAATTTGGTGGTTTTAACACTTGACACAAACCAGAGTCATCTGGAAAGAGGGAACCTCAATTGGAGAAAATGCCTCCAACTTATGGGCAAGTCTATGGGACATTTTCTCGTTTACTGATTGATGCACAAAGGCCTGGCCATCCCTGGGAAGATGGCCGTGCGTAAGAAAGTAGGCTGAGCGCGCTATAAAGAACAAGCCAGTAAG
This sequence comes from Arvicola amphibius, assembly GCF_903992535.2. Taxonomy (NCBI): domain Eukaryota; kingdom Metazoa; phylum Chordata; class Mammalia; order Rodentia; family Cricetidae; genus Arvicola; species Arvicola amphibius. The sequence goes on along the minus strand of NC_052056.1, from coordinate 112,801,447 downwards.
CAATGTTTCTCCACAGTCTCTTCTTCAGCTCCTGCCTCCAGGTTCCTGCCCTGATTTTCTTTCACAAGGGACTGTAAGGGACAAAGCGAAATAGATCTTTTCTTCCTCAGTGGCTTTTAACCATGGTGCATATCACAGCAATAGTAAGCAAGCTAGAACAAGGTTGGATCTACTTCTAATCGGCTGCAGGTGTCCCCTACTCACAGGTCAGGAAAATTCTTTTTTTTTTTTTTCCTGCTATGGGATGAATTTGTAATGTATTTTTCCTAGACTTTCGTTTTGGTTTTACTCATGATAGATTTCACTTTGAGACTTTATTGTATATTGTTAAATCTGTCCACTTATTTTTATGCCTTATGATTTGTTTCATAACCTTTGCTTCTCTGGGATTATAAGTTAATTCTCCCAGGGTTTCTTATTGTACTTTATTTTTTTCTATTTTTGCTTAAATAACTGATTTATTTTATGTTGGTTTAAACCTTAAATCCTCCTCAGGTTGGCTGCTTATTGTCTCCATATCATCCATTGATTTTTTTCCCTTCAATGCAGCATAACTTTTTTATTATGAAGAGTGTTTCAGACACTGGATGTGCGCCTGCATTTCCAATGCAGTGTTGTTTGCTTTAGACCCATTCGCGTCCTTCATTGTGGCCCTGTGCTGTACTTGTTTTCTGTAGGTTCTACTGCTCTCTTTTTTCTTTTTATTTCAGTGGTTTTTTTACATTCTTTGACTTAAAAAAATGAATCATATAATTTCAAAAATACGTTGCCTCATTGGTACACTTAGTGAGAGTATATTAAATTTCTGATTTGCTTACAAAAGAAGCTTTGTATAAACTTACTTATTTTATACAAATATAGTTGTGTAAAAAATTTTCTGTGGTTTAATGTTAGTCTTGAGGAAGAAACCACAGTCTTACAGTTTTACATTTTCTTTAGTTTCCTGGAATGTAATTATAAAATGTATTCTCTGTATTTGTATTGTTTCACATGTATCTCTCTAGGTAGGGATGTTTTATGAATTGTATGCTACTTTAAAAGTTATCACAGAGTGGAAATATCCACAAATATTTCCACAGAGATTCACACCCAGCGCTCCAGCAGAGGTAATCACTCTTTTAGGAAATGCTGTCTGGAAAATATAGGAGTTATCTCTCATAACCCCGTGAATCAACAAACAAATGTTTGATTTGTAGGATCAAATTACCTAACAAGGGTGTTTATACATCCGATGATTTACTTAATTCCCCAACCACCATTTCAGAGTAGCATGTGTTTATAAGTAAAACTCTAGTGGGCTATGGGAAAGAGCAAGACACACAGGAGTGTGGACTAACATGTTTTTCTTGTAATTATCTTTTAGAGACTTTGACCATAGGTGTTCCAATGTAAGAGTCTATGGTTGGGACATATTGTTAAGCCAATATATTTGAAATCATTTAATCTCTCTGAATGTGGCACCTGTGTGAGACAGACACTTGCAGTGAATTCAGTTTGTCATGCCCTTCTATTAATGTTGTACCCTAAGTTTTTAAAGACTCATTTGTTTATTATTTTTACACGTGTGTGTGTGTGTATATATACATATACATATATATATATATATATATATATATATATTGCATAGATTTATGTATACCACATTTGTGTAGGAGCTCCCAGAGGCCAGAGGAGAGCATTGGATTCCCTGGAACAAGAGTTGCAAACAGTTGTGGGCCATGTGGATCTAGGTTCCTCAGCAAGAGGAGGCTCTAAGCCATTCTCTTCAGTCCTGTGTTTTTAAATTAAAAAAAAAAGATCAATAATTACAAGCTAATCAATTACCAGGAATTAAGATACTTTCATAAGAAAGAGAAAAAGGTGGCAGGACAGTTAACTTTATGGCCTAGCACCTGGACCAATGTGGGTTGCATTTTAATTTGTTAACCATGCATAATAGGGAAGACAGAGGCATTGTTAGTGAGACAGGTGGTGTATGCACAAAGAAAGGAGCAGTATTAGAGAGACTTTGTACAAACAATACAGTATATACAGAGAACAGCAAAAGGTAGGCATTTGCTTTGGGATTTCCATGAGTATTTGGGAATCAGTCTAAACTCGGAAAAAAAAAAATTCCCTTGATGCAAGCTATGCTCTCTATGAGAAATAGAAAGCAAGACTTCATAAGTTTTCAGTGGAAGGCTATCAGTGGTGCTGGGCTCCGTTCAGGGCTTTTGCATAAGGGCTCTGATCTCTCTTCAGCTTTGTTGTGTGCTTTGAGAAAGTCCAGGTTGGCAGTACCATTAAATCTTGATTTTAATGGCTTATTAGGGGACGTTTAGAGAATCTGAGAAAGGATTGCAATACTTTAAATGTGTTCAAAACCTAGGCCAAGGAAACTCAGTTGATAGGTTGTAGTAATCTGATTCCCCTGGTCAAAGAACCCCCAATAAACATCCCAGGTAGGAAGTTTAAACTTTCAAATGATGAGAGTAACAGAGAAAACCGTGTTTTGAAGGAAGCGCACAGGCTGTTAAATACCCTGCAGCCATATCTACAGCATGCAGATTTGCCTCAGAAATATGTCCTTGATTTGGTATGAATTTATGCTGCCTTGCTTAAGGGAGCTGGTTACTATTCTATTCTTTAAAGAACTTGATAAAACTTGATGTAATTTCTCCTTTAGAAGGAATTGTGGGTGAGTGTAGTGGTAAATAACTTCTATTATTTAGGTTAATAAATGAGTCACCTAAATAACTTCTGTGAGTCTCTAATTTTATATCTTTAAAAAGGAGTTTATGACTATACAATCTATCCTTCACCCCTGTGGCATTGTCTCGCTTTACCTGACATAGTAAAACCTAAAATGTCCTGTAAATCTGTCACAGATATTCTTATTTTTATTAATGCTGCTTTATCTACCGGTGAGGACAAGCAGTGATGTCACAGCTGGAATCAAACTGAAGTAAATGTGTCTTCTGGAGTCACAGAAGAGTTGTTCCCCCTGCCTCGAAGGGTCGCAGTCTACACAAACCAGCACTGTTTTCAGGTACTGGGTGCTCCGCCCTCGTGTCCTGTATTGGGTTGGTCAAGAAACTGCAAGGACATAGGTAGAAATAACCTGGAAGAGCATCACTAGCTGGAGTGGGAGGGAATCTGCAAGGGTTCCATGACTGAGATAAAAGACTTTTACAAAGAGATTGACCCAGGCAATGACACATCTCTTTCTTTCCAGATCTAGGAAATCAATAAGAATCTCAGCATCAGATCTTGGCAACAGCAGACAGAGAATGGTTGCTGTTCTGTATCAGTGAGGCACTGGGGTCCCCTGCAGAACTGTTAGTTATGCACTTAAGCAGACAGCCATGGAAGTGCAGACCCCAGGATTCTGGGAAAATGAGGGCAGGAGAAATAAATGCCAGCTTCCTTCCCGCTCAGAAGGAACATCCTTGGACTGACCCACTTCTTTCTTCTCTTTTCCACTGTCCTTTATTTCTGCAGTATCCGGCGTTCACAGGGTCTTGTACGTGCCACACAAATGCTCTACTGCTGACCTATGTCCCCCGGGCCTCTCATTTATTCTTTCATCCATTTTCCAGCCTTACTCTTTTGAGTTCCCTCTCTGTTTCTCTGGAGAGTGCATCTAAAGTATAGGACATATATTAGAATCCTTGTCTCTTGGTTTGCTTCTGGGAGACCATGAACTAAGATGTTCATTGATGTTGCCAGCTGCCAGCTGCCAGCAGGACAGCCCATCTTTCATCACATGAACAAAGGAAGGCTGGGCTTTAACTTGCCTGTTCAGGATTTGATATTTTTATCCTACTCCATGGCAGCCTGAAAAAAAAAAAAAATCTGATTGACTTGCTTAAAGCATAGGCGCTATATGAAGGGATGTTTAGATTCGGTTTATACTTAATTCGAGTTTGAGTGCTCCATCCTTAAACAAAACAGCAGCTGAAAATTTTCCAAATGGATTGTTTGATTCAGTGATTTGTAAACTACATTCTACAAATGCAGCTTCCAAAAGAATTTGCTAAATATCCATAGGTCTCCCCGAGTGTCTGGGATAAGACACAGTTCACCACACCAGAGTATACTATGGTATCCGTAAAGCTAAAGCTCCCTCAAGTTCCCACAGCAGCATCCATTCATTTCGTTGACTGGCTGAACCTCAGTCTGAGGCTATTATTCCAAATGCTGGGTAAAAGAGGCTGAAGGTGTAGGGACAAGAATTGCACCCATGCACTCAGTTATTCTTTGATTTATAGAAGAGTCATTGAGCATTAATGATTTTTAAATTATGGTGAAGATATGAGTTTCACTAGTTTAATTTATACTCATTATTTTTAACTTGTTCATCAACTTGTAAGTAATATTAAAGGAGCAATTACCCCTTGATTCGTACCCAGCGTAAAGAAAAGAGGCAGGGCTGTGTAGTCTATGAATTGGTGAGGTGTTAAAAAGTAGACTGTTAAGGGTCTGAGTAAACTTCTCCCCAGTACAGCCTCGTTAACTGTTGAGGTGTATGTCTGTATGTTTCTCCTTGAAACCCTTTTCTATGCGTGTGGAGAGGGGTGAGTGGGCTAAGGGTTGTTCAAGGGAAAACTTTAGTTGAGTGTGAGATGTGATCTGAGGCCACACAGATAAGACTAGGAACTCCCTGAATCTGATGTGCTCCCACTCTGAGAACTATGTTACACACACACACACACACACACACACACACATACACAGACACACACACACACGGCCGAAATATATATATATATATATATATATATATATATACAACCTTCTCAGTCTGAATATTTTGCAAAATCTGCACTTCACTTGTTTTGTTGTTGTTGTTAAGAACAGTGAAAGACTTGCCTTGAATATTAAACTGAAATGGCTTAACACCACTTTGTGTAAGTTAACAGTGACGGGGGACACACCTGCACACTAGTTCTTGCTCTGCAGCCCAGTATGTTTCAGTGTGGCATGTGCTAGTCAGGACAGGCTGCTTACTTTTCCAGCACAGAGCTTGGCACTGAGGCCTGGCAGTCTGTCCTCATACAGACGGTATGTCCATGTCATTCAGTTCAGCGCAGCTCTGCTTCTTCTTTTATTTAAGGATTTATTTATTTTTATTTTATGTGTAGGAGTATTTTTACATGCATGAATATCTGCAGCACATGCATTCCTGGTGCCCATGGAGTCCAGCAGAGGGTGTTGAATCCCCTGAGACAGTTGTTGCAGGCAGTTGTGAGATGCCACAACTCTTTGCCAGAGCAGTAAGTATCTGCTAACCCATCTTTATAGCCCCTACTTTTTCTTTCTTGCTCAGAAACCACACTGGGATCAGGGGAGGTGGCTCAGTTGATAAAGTATTTGCCACTGAGTCTAGCTCCCCACATCCTATGTAAAGTGGGCCACGACAGTATTACGTCTTTAATTACAGGACTTCTATAGCAAGACAGGAGGTAGATTCAGGAGAATCCCTGTAATCCTAGTCTAGGGCCAGTTAGTCTGGCTTACACAGAAACTAAAGACAGGAAACCAAGAGACCCTGTCTTAAACAAGGGGAAGGTGAAAACTAAACCCGAGGAGGTTTTCCTCAGAGTTCTTCAGGTCACAGTGGCCTTCACGCATACATACACATGAATGTATACCTCCCTCAACACACACACACAAAAGACAAGCAAATGTACACCTTCCCAACACACACACATGAATGTGCACCTTCCTTAATACATATATACATACATGCATCCATACATACACATACTCACATACACACGTACATTCACATACATAATTAAAGCAATATTTTAATTAATAAGAAATTTATTGTTAAAATATTATTTTAATTGGACTAGAGAGATGACTCAGCAGTTAAGAGCACTGACAGCTCTGCCAAAGGACCCAGGTTCAAGTCCCAGCACCCACATGACAGCTCACAACTGTATGTAAATCCAGTTCCAGGGGATCTGGTACCTTCACACCAATGCACATAAAATAAAGTTAAATAAATCATAAAGATTCTTTAAAAACAATGTTTTAATTGATAACAAATTTAGCAAAATAATTTAGGTTTAAAAGGCAGTCTGAGGTCAGTGGTACGTTGAAAGTTACCGAGTGGAGAAAATAGATACGGAGAGAGCTCAGGGAATTCTCCAATCGTAATTTACCATTTAGCTAAGAAGTGATAAAATTAATTTCATTCAGTTCTTTTGATTTAAACAATTATTTTTTTTCTCATTCATTCACTAGAAGATCAGAAGAATGATTTTGGATGGAAAACAAGTAAAATAAGTTCTGCTCACTCTCCCCGCCCCCGCTTCTCTCTTCCCTTCTCTCACTCTTGCTTTCTCTGAAAATTGGTCAAGAATCTTGGATTTCTGTCATCACGATATAGACAACGCAGGAATTTTTCACCTCCAAATTCCGCAAAAATAGCAAGCCCATGCAGTACTACGTCTGGGGAAGACGATCTGCTTTACCAACTGGAAGTGAGATGCCCGTGCTGTTTTATTCCTCCGTAGTTTTTAAACATGTGCAAAAAAAATTTACAGTTCTAAGGATAAGAATGAAGTTTGCTTTTGTTGGCCCCTAAAGTTATTTTCTTCATTTTTCAGAGCTAATGGAGACAGCGTGCCCAAAAGCTGTACCATAGGTACAAAGAAAGAATAGACATTTGTTCTGATGAGTGTTACACAAATCTAAACTGCAGGGTGTCCACCTTGCAGGCATGAAGGATCTTGTTGAGTCTGGCATAAGGTTAAAATTGTTGATTTGGCAGAGACAGTTACTGCATCCGTATCAGAGACAATTGCAAGTATGCTCTTCAAAATACCAGGCTGACTACTAATGTGATGGTAATATTGTTAAACTTGAAATAGTTAAGATACCCTAGATTATACTCTAACTATAAGAGTTACTGAAATCTAAATAACTTGGTAACTGTACATATGGTACATATGGCTTAAGTTTTTCCTTTAATTGGCCAATACTGAACATATATTTATAGAGTACAATGCAATATATATATATACATATATATAAACACATGTGCATATATGCATACCTATGTGTATGTGTATTTGCAAGAGAAAATCAACCTGATTAGGTTATCCTTCTAATGGGATGTGATGTATCTATGAGTATCCAATGGTGATGTGTTTAATGGGTAGGCAAAGGTAGCTGAGACATGTGCCTGTACCATGTTTCCTGCCCTGCCTATACAGTAAGTTCTACAGTTACCTCCCCAGAAAACACTGAAGTCTATGTTTTCATCCTTGTAGTAAAAGGTACAATGTTTGTGTATCATTTACACATGTGCTAAAAGTCTTTTCGAGAATACTATGATGCCTTACATGGTTTAAATGCTATTAAATAATTGTACTGTATTATTTAATAGCCATTGAAATCTAATTATGTTCTTCTGTACTAGGCTGGTATTTCAAGTCTGCCTGTATACATGAACACATCATGTGCACATACATGCTTGGTTTTCCCTGCATTATTCCATTTTTGCTAAGAAAGACCCTTATTACAAACACTTCCTTAGAATACTCCAAGATTTCACGAGCACCATTCCTCTCTGAAAAGGGACTTTTTATCATTTAACTCTTGTTGATCTATGAACATCCAGGTAACTTTCTTTGGGAATTGTGTGGCAGGAGGCTTAATTGTTTAACACTGTTCACTCAATTTGATGTCTCCATTCTTCAGTCTGATTTTTCCCTCTCTGGTCAAGATCACATAGGCAGCAAAGACTTTTCAGTTAAAAAACATTTTTTTGTTAGCTTTTGATCTATACTCACTGTAAAAGAAAGTAAAATTATAGTTTTTGTTCATAAAGAAGATAACATTGTGAGCAAGAAAGGAGTTTATATATAATTGTTCAGGAATACTTGAGGCATATTTAACTTAAAATTGGAGTAGGCATTCTGACTGTTCCCAAATGAAGGATTTGATCTGCAAGAGGCTAGATTGACTCAGATAATACAATACAGCTAAAATGGACTTTGGGGTGTTTGTAACCAATTTTAAGGTTGTATATAGCACAATCAGGTTGCAAAGACTAAGCTATTTAGGCAAGTTAACCTCCAATGTAACTTCTGGATGAGTTATTTCCTGGACTTACTATGCTTTCCTTTATGTGTGTTCAATATGAATTGTTCTTACTAGAACAGATTTGTGCTAGTTAATGCAAACCTTAGTGAGTTGATACGCTAAGATGATATGATGGGTTCTTATATCGGGTTCTTGTCCCACCCTCCCTTCAAGCACGGAGTGTGCAGACAGCAAAGGGAAAGCAAGTGAAATTTTACTTTTCATGGAGGGGTAACAATTTAAATGTGAGACACAACAATGATCAGTAAGGCAAGATATTCCTGGAGGTGCAGTAAGTGGACTTCTATCTTGGCAGTAACTAACAGTTGTCTAAGTAGACTTAAGTTGACATCCCAATGTAAAGATAGGAAATCCCACAGATCCCTATATCTATATGAAGAGCTACAGATGATGATTACAGAAGGATGATTATTCTTCTCTGGGAACAACCCCCCTGGAAGGTTTTCCAGTGCCAGGTGGTCAGCCTTAGAAACATACACATGCACGCAACACTAACAGGATTTAGTAGACTGAATTTGTATAGTGATTGTGTGTACATGAAACAACAGTAGGTAAGGATGGGGGGTTAATGAATTTGGGTGGGGAAATGTCTGCCATGAAAGGAGTAGGAAGAGAGGAAGTGAGAGATAGTGTAATTATATTCAAATTGTATTGGAAAACTTTGGATAGGAAAGTCGGATTCTGAGGCCTTTAGTAGTAGAATGTCAGCAGAGAGAGGTTGTGGGCCTCACAGCTCTATGCTCAGCAGGCCCTGGAATGCCAGGCAAGACTATCAGCAAGTGTCATAGCTCGAAAGCACCTCCAGATGCTAGCAAGCAGCAGTCCCTTCAGACAAAGTGTGAAGAAGGAAAGTCACAGATGGGAGTCATATGGGAGGATTTTTGTCTTTGGCAAGTCTTAAAGGTCAAAGACAGCTAAAGGGCTGAACTCTTCCATGTAGCCAAAGTATGAAGCCTTGGAGGCCGATGTCAGCTTGAGTGTCCCTACCTCTATCCACAGGTCAAGCTCTGGAGACTAGAGCAGAGGGAGTCTGATCAGTTGCTGCCCAAGGCAGAGGCCTCAGGTGAGGAGTACCCCTATTGGTCTGTTTTCCTTCTCTGAAGACTGGGAAGCAGGGGGTGGCTGACAGTAGCACCAAGGCTGACGAGGAGCAGGGCTCTATTATCTTCTTTCTCTTGTTCCTCTGACCCCAGGAATCTGAATCTCCACAGTTCCCCCACTCTGTTATGTAGAAGCATCTAGGGCCCTGGTTAGCTAATGCGCCTGCATGCAAATAAGGTTTGGAATGAGACCTACCAGAGAATAGCCATCCAACTTGGATGGGGAAGCAAGAACACTGAGTCCTTTGACCTTCTCCCTTGAGTCAGTAGTCTACCGCTGCCTGCAGTGCCAGGGAAGCTGACAGTTGTTGAAGGGAGTTTCTTGCTACTTTGTGGTTGCTGTGTTGACAAATGACCACCTTTGCACTTGTAGCTACTCTCCACTAGAGAGCTCATCACCATGATCATCCTTGATTATCGTTGGGCAGCAGGCTGATCTTCCAGCTCTTCCATTCACTCTTCTATCCTGCAGCTGGATTCCACACCCTGATTACACTTGGGGTTTTTCATGTCAGTTTCCTCTAGCCAGCGTTTGGGGTGTTTTGCTTCATTATGGCCTCTGTTTCACCAACAGCTGAGGTTACCCACTAGACCATGGAGGTAGACTGTCAGATTCAGTCGAATTTAAGCTCCTTAGGGGCTCTTGGGATGCTTCTGATTCTTATCAGAACCTAAAATACTTTCAGCAAACAAACTTGGTCTTGTAAAAAATAAAAAGTAAGCTTTAATATTCCTTCTTGGGATTTCATACTTGCATGCTGAGCGTCGGAGTGTTCCACAAAGAGAACTGGTGTTTCTAACCAAGGATCACTGGAATACAGGTGTGTCTCTGAGAAGAGGAGGTACTTAAATTGTGTTATCACAGTTAACACCTGGATCCGGAGGAGCAGATACATTTTTACAGGATGTTATGAGCAGACCCTCACATCTTGTACCCCAGCCAATTGCAAAATCTTTGTTTCATGAGACCATGCTTGCTACAAAAAAATCCCTTTCCAAAATACCTTTTAGTGTTTGGCACACGATTATTATTACTTGGGGACCTCATGGGGAAGTTGTCAATGACCCAGCTGGTTTCGAATTGAGTTGGTGTGTAGTATAGTATGATCCCTAGAGAAGCTGAAGATGAAGCATCATGCTTGTGGATAAAAGTGTCAAAGCCAAGGCAAGTAGCCACCTTCCAAATCGCTTTCAACAGCTCATGATAGCTGTGATTGCTGAGATAGAGGAGCTTGGGTTCTCAGCCAGTGTCTCGTCTGTTAGCACAGCTTTTCCCTACAATTTTTGCATTTCAAATCCTTCTCACTGAGCTTGGCATTTCAGTCACTGGAAAAAAAAATCCTTCCCCTGTATTAGCTGGGAGACTTTCAACCAGCTACCTAGCCATATCAGTGCCTGAATATCCCAGTCTGAAAAATGCATAAAATAAAAGCATCCATGATAGGAGGACAAAGAGGGTACAATAGTCAGATAATTACTAGTAGTATTTATGATATATTTTTCAGAAGAAATGATGTGTGATGGCCTTCTGTATATGCATTGCTTTTATTAGATAATGAGTGAGAATCTAGATTGGCCTGTGGTAATAGTAGAGCGAGGTGGGGAAAACTAAACTGAATTCTGGGAGAAAGAAGGCAGAGTCAGAGCAGCTATGTAGCTTCACCAGATACAGACACCAGAAGGAACTTCACCCAGTAAGCCATAGCCACGTGGCAATACAGATTAACAGAAATGAGTAAGTCAGAAATATGCTTAAGCTTTTGGCCAAACAGTATTGCAAATAATATAGTTTTTGTGTGATTATTTCATGGTCTGGGAAGCACCAGGAACAAACAAACAGCCTCCTACCACAGATTAGCGTACCAACATGTGCTAGCTAAATCTACATAAAACCTGAGAGGGCTTGGGAAGAAATTCTAGACACTGAAAAACAAAGTTGAGCTGCATTTTTTGGGGGCATGAGTTCTGTTTGCTGGCTGCAGCTCCTTTAAGAGAGATCTTCCTGATTTAGCAGTAGCAAAAAAACAAAAACAAAACAAAAAAAAAACTGTACCGTTTCAAAAGGCAGCTTCTTGATTTGTGCTGCCAGCACAAACTCTGGCTCTTTCAGGAGGCCGAGCACTTGAATGGGGTTTGTGGGCAGCGTGATGCAAGTTACTTGGTGGCAGCGGGGGTCAACTCATTACCCTACTTGAGGTGATAAGCATGGCTCCCACCCAGCAGTCTCAGAGGCAGTGAATGGACTTCTGCCATGTTGGACAGGGCAGAGCCAAAAAGCAAAGCAGTCTTAGTCCTAGTAACACTTAGTCTTTTAAGAAGCACTCCTGGATAGAAAAGGATTTCAGATACACAGTAGTACACATTCAGACATTAAAGACCTCTAAACAAGACACAATGTGTTTAAAAAATGTATGCAGGCTTGGGAGAGAGAAGAAAAAGAATAAAGAGACAGTAAATGTAATATAAAAGAAAGTCATAGATTAAAGGAGTAAAGATAATAAAATAAATATTAAACTTTTAGAAAAAGTAATAGAGTAAGAAAAATAAGCCATGTAAAGATGGAATATACACAAAAGTCTGGATTTTGTATAATATTGTATTTTCTTTCAATTTTTTTGACTGTGAAGGAGATAAGTACAGAGAGACATTTTATTGTATGGTCAGCTAAGCTAAACCAATATACATACATACACACACACATATGTATGTATGTATGTATATTGACTGAGTTTTCTGTTCAGCCTGGTCCCCACAATCGTTAAGTCCCAAAGAAATCACACAGAGGTCTATATTAGGTTATATACTGACTGGTCCATTAGCTCAGGCTTCTTATGAACTCTTATAACTTATATTAGCCTATTATTCTTGTCTATGTTAGCCACGTGGCTTGGTACCCTATTCGGCAAGGCAGTTACATCTTACTTCTTCTGTAGCTGGGTCATGACTGCAGAATAAGCTTTCTTCTTCCCAGAATTCTCCTATTCTCATCACCCCGCCTCTACTTCCTGCCTGGCTACTGGCCAATCAGTGTTTATTTAAAATATAATTATAATTGACAGGATACAGACCAATGTCCCACAGCATGCATGTATGTGTGTGTAAGTGTGTGTGTGTGTGTGTGTGTGTGTGTGTGTGTGTATGTGTGTGTGTGTGTGTATTAAAGATATCGTGTCTTTGAAATTTGGGTCTAAGGATATGTTGCTTTGGAAAAGAGGTTCTTTTTTGGTTTCCACAGAGGATGAGAACCTCTGTTTGATGGATCAAGACGCCCTGAAAGAGTGTCATGAACAGTCCTGAAAATTACTTCACCCAACAAAAAACAGGAAGCAGTTTGGAGAGAACTACGCCCATATTCCCTAAATGATTGTTTATAAATGTTTCCTTACTTTAAAAGGAATATATTATAGAAATGTATACTTTACATTGGTATGGATCTTGGTTTATTGATACAAGTTTAAGATCAATTTTGTGATATATATATATTTCTGCTCTTGATTAAGGTATTGTGTTTGTGCAGCTCATTTAAAAATATAGTGTATAATTAAAAAATACAGGTTAATATATTGTTATCTGTAATAGTCAAGTTTCTAGTTATGTTAGGTTTTCTAAATACACAGAGATATATTTCAATAAGATAGGTATTCTTCAAATCTTTCAGAGACCTTCAGAATATGGCATTTAAAATGTTTTAATAACTTAGAACTTTTCGTGACAATGAGACCCATCTGCTCCTGGCAGCACCAGTCTACTTCAAGAGGAAGATGGGCATCTAAGAGGTTCCTCATGAAGTTTGCTAGCCATTTGGGCTCTTGCCCGAACTTTTTGACTGAACTTGCAGGACCCAGAGAAAAATGACTTCTGAAGCTACCTAAAGAAGGTGAGACAGTTCTTTAGGCTTCCTGCTTCATGAAAGAGACTGCCAGACATTCTGCAGTACACAGAAGAAAGTGACTGACAAACTGCTAATATAGGTGGAATTGTCTTTGAAATTTCCTGTTTCATGGAGAAGTCTGCCAGATACTATGGGCCTGTGGGCTGAAGCTTAGATGTTCCAACCATACAAAAGAACTTTGGGTGACTGTTTAGGTAGCAAGATGTGTCTTTCAATTCTAGAGTTTTAAAAGTTGCTAACAAAGCACTTCCTGTTTGCTTAGGTAATATTATATCCTCCTGGAGTCTTTGATGGAGTTGAAGACTACATAGTTATAATTATAGTTTTCCTTAGTTATGATAAAAGATAAAGTAGATATAAATGTTGTGACTGTAATTCTTGCTTGATACCTGTTTTTTATATGTAATTTTTCTGTGTTAAAGTTAAAACCTTTCTTCTTATTTAAACAGAAAAGGAGAAGTGATGTGGGATTCCACTCTGCATGCTGTGAATACCGTTGGTTAATAAAGAAACTGTCTTGGACCTGCACAAGGCTTAATAGAGGTAAGTGGGGAAAAACTAAACTGAATGCTGGGAGAAAGAAGGTGGAGTCAGGAGAGAAGCCATGACAGATGCTGGATGGAACCTTGCCAGTAAGCCACAGTTACAAGGCGATACACATATTAATAGAAATGGGTTAAATTAGGATGTAAGAGCTACCCAATAAGAAGCTGGAGCTAATAGGCCAAGCAGTGATTTAAATAATATAGTTTCTGAGTGATTAGTTTGGGAGTCTGGGCAGCCAGGAACAAACAAGTGGCCTCCTACAACAAAGAAATATTTCTTTGAAATAACTGATCCTGAGTTGAAAGTACACTCAGCAAAATTAATAAATTAGTATTTATCTTCTCTACTGGTCAGCCTGCACAATTTACCTTCACAGTCCAAAATGCATAATAATGTGCTTCAAAATGATATTTTTATTTTAAAAATAATCTGTATTGTCCAGGAAATGAATAACAACTTTATATATTATTGACTTCCTTGCCATCATTTAATAGCCACATTTCTAAGATGAGTGTACAAACATTGATTTCTGTCCCTCTAAAGTGTTCATACCTAGTCATGAGTTTTTCAGGAAGATGTGCCTATTAACTAGGCTAAAATCTAAGTTGAAGAAGAGGACTACATACTTGGAACTAGTACTAACTGCACAAGTATAGTCAGTACCAATGTGCTATTAAATTGGGGAATTGAAAAATGATAAAAATTACCTTGTTGACACTATCTGGTATTTAAGAAGGAATATATTTCTTTAACCATCACCATTGCCATTTGTGTATATACATACACGCATGAATAGGGATTCATAAGTACATACAGAATAAGCCAATCTTTTATATTGTTTTCCAGACAACTGGAAAGTGAAAGTCAAGAATTTGACAATTAGACTTCCCCCACCCCAAGGCGTTTCTTTCCTAACAGCCTCTGTTAATTGAGGTAATTAACTTTAGCTAAATTGCCATGCTTTCCTGGGAGAAGGACTTCAGGAGAAAATGGAAATGTGAAAAGAGAAACACAAATTGCACTGTTGTAGCTATTTTCCCCAAACTGAAGTACTCCCTCATATAAGGAAGGAGACACAAAAGATTCTAGGAGTGATGAAACTTGTAATACTCAGGGAACTTAGAGTTTCAAGACTCACAAGGCTTCTCCCTGAGGTGGCATAAGCAGCAACAATTTCTGGGGAAGAGGAGGCCTTTAGAGAAGTTGCCTGCGAGTTGTTTAAAAAGTCACAGAGATACAACTATTGTGAGCTGTCACTCATGCTTGAGTGGGGCATTACAATGACAGAGCTAACTCATAAACATCCAAGGTTCTGTAAATAGAGCCAGCATACTCATTGGTTCAACAGCTGGATGTGGTTTGGGCTATTTATTTGATGCCCTTTCTGAGGTGATCAGATGTTTGTTCATGGCTCCCCAGGAAACATCCAGAACAAATGTTTACAAATGCTTTCACATTAGGGTTAGAAAGCTGGCTCAGTAGTCATCTTGAACAACACTGACAGCCCTTACGGAGGACCTGGTTTCAGTTCCCAGCACCCACATGGTGCCTCACAGCCATCTCTAATTCCAGTCAGAGGTGAACTCGGGTGTCTTCCTCAATTTAATCTCTATCTTGAATTTTGAGACAGAGTCTTTCAGTGAACACAGAGCTCTGACTTGGCAATATGAGCTGGACAGTAAGATCATTGGATCTTTCTGTTTGGCATCCACATTCTAATCTGCAAATAATGGGCACATGCCACTACCCTTGACTCTCTGTGTGGGTACCAAGTATGGCGGCTAGCTTTTTACTGAATGAACCACCTTCTCAGTTCCTAGTTTCACAATTGTCATTATTCATTGATTCAATGTCTTAAAGTCGAAAAACAAGCAAAAAAAAAATCAGTAAATATTAGATTGTGATATAACTGGATTTGAGGTATACTACATTTTTATAAAGGGTATTGGGAAAATGGAAAAGGAAAGGGTAGGTATTTTTGACAATTAGTCTTATTCGTTTGTGTGGTATATAACTTATCACCTATATTTGAGAAAAATAAATAAATATTTAAATACAGATAATCAGTAGAAAACTTACATTCATTTTAAATAATAAGAGGTACTGAAAATAAGTTGAATTCTCATGTCCTACATGAAAGTTGATTAATACTGTCAAATGCATAAATACAAAAACAAAGGAATGTGTATATTATTTGGATTTGGGGTTATAATCATCAGGAGAACTAATGAAAAATAATAAGTATGGGAAACATTTTTAATATTTGACCTTTAATGAGGCTGGATGCAGAGGGCAGGGTCAGGCAGAGGGCAGGGTCTGGTAGAGGCTGTTTCTTTCTTTTTTATATTTCTAAACCTTTCCTTTTAAAACTTGAGATTATAATATAATTACATAATTTCTCCTCTTTCCTCCCTTGAAACTCTCCCATGTACCTTCCCCTTTGCTGTCTGTCTCTGTACCTGTGTGTGTGTGTGTGTGTGTGTGTGTATGTGTTGTCCTAAATACAACCCAGTTACTCTTATGCATGTATATGTTTTCAAGGATGACCTCTTGGTATCGGATAATCACTGACATGCTCTTCTCTGGGGAAGACTATATCTCCTCCTGTTCTCAGCATTCTCAGTTGCCTATATTTCTTTGTGTAGGGCTGAGGTCTTGTGGCATTTCTCCCACTTTGGTACGTCTACTGCTATCATCCTTGTTCAAGTCATGTTTAGCCAGTCATGTTGGGGAGACTTCTTGGGTGTAGCTTCTGACATTTTTACGATGCACACTCACAGAAAACTCCTGTTGCCCTGGCATTTCCAATCTGCCGACCATCTCTTCTGCAATGATCCCTGAGCCTTAAGAGAAGGAGTTACATTGTAGAATCACTTTTACCTGGAAGTGGACAGTGTCCGATTGAGGCTGTTTTCTTTGTCAGCTATTTTCACATTTTTATTTGCTACAAATATATGTGAATCTTGTAAAAAAAAAGAGTAAAATTTGTCAATTCTCAGAAGATATCATACAAATGCTCAAGCTATGTATGAAAAAGTGTTCAAAATTACAAATCATCAGAGCCACACAAATCAAAACCTCAGAGATAGTGCTACATCCCTGTAAAAATGACAGAAAGACAGATATACAGACAGACAGGAAGAAGGAAAAGAAGAAAGAGAGAGAGAAAGGAAGAAAGGAAGCGAAAGAGGAGAAGGTGGCAAATTCTGGTAAGGCTGTGGAGGAAACAGGATTCCTTTAGCTGTTGGATAAAAACACAGATTGGTACCTAAGTATGAAAAAGAGAAGGAGAAATAAAATTAGCATAAGAGTCAGCTTATCAGCCAATGGAGATGAATGCAGTGTGCAGAGGACATCTGTGCTCCCATAGTCATAATTTCGTGAGCTGCAAGAGCTAAATTGTGGGATTAGCCAGAATGTTGATGGATTGAATATACAAGG
Organism: Arvicola amphibius; assembly: GCF_903992535.2. NCBI lineage: Eukaryota > Metazoa > Chordata > Mammalia > Rodentia > Cricetidae > Arvicola > Arvicola amphibius. Next base: position 112,784,368 of record NC_052056.1, on the reverse strand, counting down.
AACATGTGAGCTTATCTTGGTTATTTTTCTATTCTGTAATAAGGCACCATGTCCTACACACCTATAAAAGAAAGAGTTTATTGGGGCCTACAGTTTTAGAGGGTTAAGAATACATGACCATCATGGTGTGGAGTATGGAATCAGACAGACAGGCATGGCACTTGAACAGTTGCTGAGAGTTTACGTCTAGATCCACAAGCCAGAGGCCAAAAGAAATAATCTTTCCCAAATCAGGAACCGAGCATTTAAAAATGAACCCATGAGAGCCAGTCTCACTAAAACTACCATAGGGATGTACACACGAAGAAAACACTAGTCAGTTGTAAACAGAGGGTGCCCCGCCTTTGTCACCACAGGAATGGAATTGGAGGACTGTGAGTTCCAAGTTCCCATGACAGGCGAGGTCTATAGTCATGATTAGCTATGAGGAGCTGTTGGCAGATAAAGGCATACTTTCCTGAGCAGCACACCTGCTGCTAGACAGGCACCAGAGTCACAGAGGCATTCTGCAGAAGGCATAGACGCACACAAACGCCTCAACACACAGGCACTATGGTGAGGAAAAGATTCAGGCGAACGCTGCGGCCTCTGCCCGCAAGGGCATATTCATACAAAACGCACAAAAGTGGCAGTCTTCCAAAAATACTTCTATAATAGGTTGTATCACTGTTTACTTTTGGGTTTCAGGGGCCTCCGATATCAGCCATTTTGTTTAGACTCACAGTCCCCAGATATCCATGGTTAGCTTTCTTTGTTCATGCTGGATGTTCACATGAGTACCATGCTGTTTAAATTTTAACTGGCCTTTTCCAGTTGTCTGTTTCCAACAAGGATATTGGGGAAATGATATTTACCAGGCACAACAGATTCTACTTGTACGTTGAATCTAGAAAAGTGAGACTCTAGGAGGCAGAGAATGCATAGCGGTTGCCAAAATGCTTGCTAAAGGGCACAAAGACTCAGTTAAATGAAATCAGTGTAAATTCTGAAGACGTGGTATATATAGTGGTGACCGTGGTTAATGGTGAGGCTTTAAAATTTGTTATGAGAGGGGATCTTAGTGTTCTCATGACATTCAGAATATAACTGTTTAAGATGAGATGGCGGGCTTGTTAATTCACTTGGCTGCAGCAATGCATTTCACAACATGTACATGTACCTATGTATCACATTGTGTGCTTTAACTATATACTTTTTTATTTCTGAAGGCTACCTGAACACAAATGGAGGAAAAAAAAATATGGGTTAGACTCATGTGGTCCAAAGTTATCTCCATCCACCCTTTCTGGGTAGCCTTAGCAAAGTCTCTTAATCTGTGTTTCCACTCATATGGATATAATTAATTAAGGGCTAACAAACCCAATTTTATAAGGTTTTATAAAACAAGATTAATGTAGGCATCTTTCCAGAAGTATATATAACACAGGCAGTATTGACTACTTGCTAGCATTGACATTATCTTCTGAAATCAACTTATTTGAGCACAATTATTCCTTCTGGTCCTCTACGGGGAGACAAGAGACTTGGAGAGAGGCAGTGAACAAAATTGAATATGGGCAAATCTATGGGGGGACATATTATGGTGAGCTTATAAATGCATGGAAAATGACTATAAATGAGCAAAGCAATAGTCCATTACCATGGCGGGTAGGAAGTGCCACCTGTGTGAGTATAAGAAGCTCAAGGAAGGTGTAATAGTTCTGTGACCGAACAATGTTACGGAACCTGGTGGCCACCATTGTAGAAGGCTGTGTGTGAAGAGGGTAGCCTATGTAAAGGATATGTCTACTGCATAAGAGTAGTATATAGATGCCTATATTCCCATTCCCACCCCAACATACTTCATTTCTAGAAGCGCCATGTCTTGCGTGTCTTCACCAAAGCACATGGTGAAATTTAGTTCCTATTTAGAGGTAGTAGGGGTGGGACCAGATGGGGCCATTATCAATTGCTAAGGCAAGAGGGCTTTGCCCTGGAAGATAGACTAATCCATTCATGGTTAGTAGATTAATGGGTTGTGGAGGAAGTGGCCTGTTATAAAAGCATTAAAAGCATCTCTATCTAGCACGTTCATTCTGTGCCTCACCCTCTCTGCTGGGTCTCCTGAAACAAAAGGCCCTCGCTAGATTATCATTCTTTATTTTTACCAGACTCCAGACCTCTCAGAAGTAACTTTTCTTTCCGTATAAAATGAATATACACAACCTTTCTCATTATCAATATCCCACACTAAGGTAGAACATTTGTTACCACTGATGAACTCCTCTTGACATAACCTTATCCTCTTGAGCTGTTTAAAGTATGGGTATTGTACACGTTATGCTTTTTACAGATCTATAAAGTATATGCCCACCAATATAACCACATTTAGAGTAGTTCTTTTGTTCCCCAAACTCCTCTGTACTCTACCCATGCATCTCTGTGCATTCCTCCCTTGTCTTAACCTGTGTCCCCACTGATGTATTCACTGTCTCTGTAGTTTAGTCTTCTTTAGATGCCATGGAATTGTCCCTGCAAACTTCCTATTCTCATCAATAAACCATGTAAGGATTTTCTACAATATCACAATAAGTATACTTAACACATACACATTCATTATTTATGATGTATCGGATCTCTCTACCATTTTTATTTTATTATACCTTTAGCTGTTCAAGGCCAATTAAACCAATTTTTTGGAGCAGAAAGCAATGGTTATTAGATATCCTACTGCAAAATGGTTTTATTATATAATTAAAACTTGATTATCCTACAAGTTTATAAAAGTAACTCCGAGACAGTAAAAAATAACTATTGATAAGCTTTAAGACATGCCTCATGAGTGGGAGAGAATACACCCAGAAGTCATAAGATTGTTACCTGGGGCTCAGCTGACTAGGAAGCTTTCAAGTATCCCACAAGTCACAAAGGCCAGCACTGCTGTTGATCACTGTATTAGTTATTTTCCTGTGGCTGTGATAAAACAGTATGACCTAAGAATCTATAGAAGAGACAGTTTACTTTGACTTATAGTTCCAGAGGGTGTGTCTGGAATGGTAGAGAAGTAATAACACAGGGAACAGGAGCAAGAAGCTACCTGATCACATATTATCTGCATGCAGGAAGAGAGAGTATAAATTGGAATTGGGTGAGCTTATAAATTCTTAAAGCCCACCCTTAGTGATGGACTTCCTCCAGCAAAGCTATTCTTTCTAAAGGTTCCATAACCACTCTAAACAGTGTCACCAACTTGAAACCAAAAATTCAATTACATGAGCATATAAGGGACATTTCTCATTTAAACCATGACTGCTGTATACCAGAACTATACAGTAAACCCCCATATTACTGTAGATGCTACATACTTAGCAAATATGACACAGATAAATCAGGCTCATACTGAGTCAGAAAGTTTCATCCCACTACTGAGCCTTCAAAGTACCAGAAGGTACTATGCAGGTTGCTTGAAGAGAAATGCTGCCAGCAGCTCTCTTTGGTCATGCACTCTATATTCTTCTCAACTAGCGTGACAGATGAGATATGGTGGAGCAGTATCACAGTTGTTACTCTTGTAGTTGTCTGCTTTGTTTATTGAATTTAAGTCCTATGCTGGTGGAGAAATCACATCTGATACCAAGGACAAGATTTTATCATAGTCGTCACTGGGAAGGCTACTGATGTGGGATACCCCTCTCTATGCTATGAATATGCTTTATTAACATTGGTTAATAAAGAATTTGTTTTGGCCTATGGCAGGACAGAATATAGCTAGTTATGAACACCAAAGATACAGGGAAAAAGAAGGCAGAGTCTGGGAGATACTAGTAGCTGTTGGAGAAGCAAGATGTGAGGTAATGGCATGCCCTCGTGGAAATACACAGAAAAATAGAAATGGATTAATTTGAGTTGTAAGAGCTAGTTAATAATACACCTGAGCTAATAGGCCAAACAGCTTGTAATTAATATTAAACCTCTGAGTGGCTGTTTGGGAACTGGCATATGGGAGAGAAACTTCCATTTACAAGCTGCTGCTATCAAACTGATAAATTAATGTGATGCACCTGTCAAACTGCCTTCTGAATATTTGTTTTCCTGTTCATAGAATACTGCTTTTATGTGCCTCCATCCTGGATGGAAACTTCTTTGCAATGGTTAAGGGTTACTATAGAAATTCACCAAGCTCTTAGAAATAAGTGACTTGATGTGGCCAAGTGAAACACTCTTCAGTCATAAATAATACAAAATTACGACACTGCTATATTACTCTTTCAGGGCTCAGAGAATATAACTAAAATCTCAAAAAGATCTAAGCTGGAAGTAGAAGGCAATGCAGTATAGCCATTTTCTCCATATTGAAGCATTTCCTCCTTGGGCCGGTGCCATGATGGACCTCAGTTGGTATGGGAAGTTCTTCTTCTTGCTGTATATGTGTTGCTTTTATTGTTTAATGAATAAATAATCTGCCATTTCCTATGATAGGATAGAGTAGAGCTAGGCAGGGGAAAACTAAACTGAATGCTGGGAGAAGGAAGTCAGAGTCAGGGAGATGCCATGTAGCCACCAGAAGGGAAAGACGTGAGCTGCCAGTTGGAACCTTGCCAGTAGGCCATGAGCCTCGTGGTAAAATATAAAATAATGCAAATGGCTTAATTTTAGATGTAAGAGCTAGCTAGCAATACACTTAAGTTTTTGACCAAACAGTGACTTAAATATTATGATTTCTGTGTGATTATTTCGGGAGTCTGGACGGCCAGGAAATAAGCAAGCAGCCTCCAACAATACTCACTGATGGAGTTGGCACAACTCTGGGCCTTTGAGTTGTAATTCTTCTCCTTCTTCTACCCCAATTATTCTTAGGTTTGGTCTTTCATGGTGTCCCAGATTTCCTGGATGTTTTGTGTTAAGAATTTGTTGGATTTGTTTTGTTCTTTAATCTGTGAGTTTATTTCCTCTATAGTATCTTCACAGTCTGAGATTCTTTCTTCCATCTCTTGTATTTGGTTGGCAATACTTGTCTCTGTAGTTTCTGTTCATTTACTCAGAATTTCCATTTCCAGTCTTCCCTTGGATTGTGTTTTCTTCATTACCTCCATTTCATTTGTCAGGTCTTGCACTGTTTCCCTTACCTGTTTGATTGCTTTTTCTTGTTTTTCTTGGGTATCTTTGAGAGATTTATTTATTTCATCTACCTTTTTGTTTGTCATCTCCATTTCTTTATGGCAGTTTTTTACCTCCTGTTTCACGTCCTATATTATTTTCATAAAGTACTGTTTAAGGTCGATTCCTTCTATTTCTTCTGGAGTAGGGTGTTCAATTCTTGTTGTTTCAGGATGTCTGGATTCTGGTGATGTCATGTTGCTTTTCATGTTGTTGGAGGAGTTCTTCCATTGGCGTCTGCCCATCTCTTCCTTCAAATGGAGCCAGGAGGGACTTGGTGTCTTAGACCAATCTTTGCTGTGACTGAATCTGGTTGGATCTCCTCAGTGCCAGAGCAGGAGCTATTCCTTGTAGCACAATCTGAAGGAGCCCGCACTCCCTTGCAGGAATCCTCAGACCTGCCTGGAGGGCAGCCTCTCACCCCTTTGGGTGGATGGCCTTAGTACAGGAGCAGGACACTTGAATACACTAGGGAAGGCTTGGGAGAGGCAGGGATGTGAGTACCAAAGACAACCCTGCACCAGGAGCTGGGGGAGGGAGGCTGTGCTCTCTTCCAGGGCAGGTTGCCCCAGGGTTGCACACACTCACCCATCCAGAAGGAACTCCACTGCCTGGCACAACTCTGAAACAAACAAAACCTGGAAAGTTTATGTGGTGATTTGAAAGAAAATGGCCCCAAAGGGAGTGGCACTGTTAGAAGGTGTAGCTTTGCTGGAATAGGTGTGGCTTTGTTGGAGGAAGTGTATCACTGTGGGAGTGGGCTTTAAGGTCTCCTATACTCAAGCTACTCCCAGTGAGACAGACCATTTCCTGTTGCCTGCAAGATGTAGCCAACACCATGTCTCCCAGCATGCCGCCATGCTCCCCACCATAATGATAATGGACTGAATCTCTGAAATGTAAGCTGCTACCTTAATTAACATTTTATTTATAAGAGTTGCTGTGGTCATGGTTTCTCTTCACAGACATAGAAACCCTAACCAAGCCAGTTTAGAACCCTCCAAAAGTTAGAATGTCTACCAGCACCCCACTGGATTATAAAAAGAAAAAAAAAAAACATTGGGAAGAGGATACTTCCTCTGGCTATTCTGAGAATGAGATCATTGTTGAACTGCAAAGATGTAGTTTTATGAGTCACCACCCTTGTTGGAATGAGTTTTTCATCTGCCTTTGATTCATTCATTGTCCTATAAGTAACCCTAGTAAAATCACTAGTTCTCTAGGTCAGTGGAATCATTTATTTGGTCTATTATTGGTACTATATGGGATGAAGAGTCTTTCATGCATGCCTCCCAGGAAAAGTCACACCACATTCTCTATGATGTTCTACCTGTGATTACTGGTGATTCAGGGTACAGTTTTTCATGTTCCAGGACTTGCCGATGCTGTTCTTTCCAGAGTTCCATGATACTATGGAGGGAGAAAAGTCAGTACCATGTACCCCATGAGAGCTATACTATTAGTACATGGTGAGTTTGCTGTACAATTGTATTGGTTTTTCACATGACATCTATGATGCTTTGCAGAAATGAAACTCGTGGTGACTTGGGTACAGTAATGCATCTTGGATGGTGCTGTTGATGCTGACATTTTGTTCTGTTGCTTTTCATGGTGATTATCTCTTAATTTTCCAAAAACTGCCTCATATTAGTGGGAGACAGAGTAAAGGACTGGGCACTCTATTTGGTGCCACAGTGCACATTGGGCCAGGGAGATGAGAATACACATCAAGGCAATGCTATCAGGAACCTAAGCACACTGGAGGGGTAGAAGGTCTCCTAGCAAAGAGCCTCACTCTGGCCATGGGAACATTGGTGAGCAAGTATAGCCAGCATATAGTTTAGCTCTAGGGTTTGCAACTGTGGTCATCAAATCTATATAAGTGGTGAATAGCGGGTAGAGAGAACATCTTCATATATAATTCTTTCTCTATTTGCTCTTAGAAGGGAGTTCCCATCTGGTTCACCATTTAGAAGTCTTGTTTTTCTCTCCCTTGGAAGTGATGGCACCCTTAGGAAATGCAGCTATAGGCATAGTTAATGTTGGGCATACTAAGGACTGCCAAAAGTCCTTTGCCCATATTCCAGAACCCGGTTCCTCAGACATCATCCATCCCCTATAAATCTCTCACATGAGGTTAGTGGTACAGTGTGATTTTTGTGGAATTCCTTGGCCTCCAATCACTAGATACCCTTTTGCTACAAAACTCTTTTATTGATGTTATAACTGGGTTCACTCCCCATCAGGGGAGTATATGTTCACCTATGATGTCTGAGTCACACCGGAACCCTACCCACAGCCTACGCAGGTGACCTTCTGGCTCATGGGTAGCTAGACCATCTACCCATCATTGGCAATTGATAAGTGTTCCCTCTCAAGTGGTACAAATGCAACCTGAGTCTGAGGAAGTGAGTGTTTAGGATCCAGCACCCCTTTCATACTCTTGGAGGCAAATGTATCCCAGCCATGGTCTTTAAGGCCATATTTGCACCTCTTCACCAACCCCATCCATGACCTCTTGGGTAGCACTCATTCCTGAGCTCAGTTTTTTACCTTTCAGCTTCACTCAAAGGCCCTTTCTGACCACTGTCTTTCACCCAATACCTTGCCTCTCCCTGATATCCTATTTACCATCTTACTCTGTCACCTCTGCCCCCTTCTATGAAACTTTACTAATCACCCTGACCCTATGTCAACTCCTGTACATTCCCCAATCAACTTTGGTCCTTCCCTCTCCTTTGGACCAATGCTCCTCACCCCTTTACCCTAATTGTCAGGGTCCCTCAAGGTAATTCCTGTAACTCCCACAGCTGCTAAGTCTCCCTTATTGGACTCACCTATCCCATCTCAAGCCACTTACTCCTCCATCTCAAGATAACTATGCTTCCTACACATCAGCCCCAACAGAGCCCTGATCGCTTACATTTTAGAGGACACCAAGATCAACCACTTTGTCCAAAGTTCCCGAAGAATGAGGTTCCACCCTGGCAGCCTAGATCGACACCGCTGGATTATACATAGACTTTTTCTCCTTTCCTTCTTGTCCAGAACAGCATTTACATATTGAGATTTGAAGTTCAAGAAACCCCCACTTCGAGTGAACAATCTACCCAAATAGTGTTGGGAAATTGTTCCATAGTAAGATGTCAGGAATCAGTCACCACTCTATAACCCCCGTGTCTCCCCCTCCTTCTAGGTACCATGAGCTTTTCACCAGCTTCCTCTATGACCAGAAAGAAGGCTATTGTAAAAACTAGCAAGATACATATGGAGGCTGCCTCTATTGATCTTGTCAATACCGTGAAGCCTTGTGGGTATCCTCTCTAAGTATCTCCTCTATAAACATGGGTCCCTTTAGGGACCCATGAAATCCTAGGTAGAAAACTGGTATTACATTTTATTCAGTTCCTAGCATCTGGTGTGCATGATTCAAATCCAAAGAAAATATATTTCAATTACTCAGTCTCTAGAGATACAAGAGATAGAGGACGTCATTCATCATTCCTCCAATGTTGTAACCTTTTTAATATCCCTTCTCCTAAATAATACAGACCTGTCACTTCATCCTCTGCTTCAGATTTTGACCTTGGCCTAACAGCTTCTTAATGTCTCCCAACCTGGCCACTTTGGGGATTGATAGCTATGTCTCCCCTATGAACTCACAATGGCTACTTACAGCTTCTCCTATAACCTTGTAAAATAACCTTGCCTCACCATTGACCAACTGCCCTGAGTCCAGAGTTGCCACCACTGTCTGTCTTTTCCATAACACATTCTTTGGCACGATGAGCATCTGGGAGACATTTTGTAGGAGTCTAAACTTCTTAAACTTCAATAAAACCCTAACCTTGACACCTCCCCTCAACCACAATGGCCTAATGTTCACAACACCTCACTTCTCTGTTGTTCTTTTCTACCATTACCCGCTTGCGAAATGGTCAGGAGTGTACACGCTAGTATTTCTCTTTCCCAAGTTGAGCATGATACATGAAGAATAGACCCTCCTGATTCTAATTGTGGGTTCAATAGCTGCCCTACATAAGAAGATGTCAGTTCAAATTCTGCCTCTTTGGGCCATTGAGGGAATAAGTGCAGGTGTTGCCAGTAGGACTGTGGGGAATGACCACCTCTCTGAACATATCAACAGTTTTCTTCCCAGTTCATCCAGGACCTCCAACAGGTGTCCCAAACCATTCTTATCCTTCAATGATAAACTGCCTTCTTAGCAAGAGTGGCACTCTAAACCCAACTGGGACTAGATCTCCTTACACCTGAAAAAGATGACCTTTGCCTCTTCCTCCAAAAGGAATGCTGCTTCGGTGCCAATAAATAGGGTACAGCAAGAACAAAATTTGACAACTTCCAACAGATCTTCAAAACTGTAAAGAACAACTTGATATTTCCAGTCCTTGGGCCTTTGAAGACCCAGTATAGACATGAATACTACCTTTTGTGATCTCCCTCCTTCTTGCTTTCCTGCTTTTACTAATTGTACCCTGCTTTATCAATTTCTTCTCAATATTTCAACAACAAACTCAAAAAAAAAAATCTCTAATCAACAAGTAGTCAGTGATTGTTATAAGACTACTAACCACTAGCTACAGAACTGGAGACTTATGATCCCTGAAGATGTCCTGATGGTGATGACCAACAGTGCCCCCAAGATGTCAATGCCCCCAGATAACAGGAAGCAGTCTAAAGACCACAGCACCCTCACTACTACCTCACCAGTCACTTCTTTCTATTTCCTTACATTTTATAATAAACAAAAGGGAGAAATGTTTGGCATACTAAGAAATGCCAAAAGTTCTTTGCCCACATTCCAAAGCCAGTTTCCCTCACCTGGAATTCGGTGACGAAGTGCCAACCATCACTAACAGCCATTTTGCATTCTTCCCCTCAATAAATCTCTTGCATGATGCTTTTTTGAGTAGTGTGATTTTGTGGTATTCCTTGGACCTTGTCTTAGTTAGGGTTTCTACTGCTGTGAAGAGACACCATGACCATGGCAACCCTTATAAAGGAGAAACATTTAATTGAGGCTGGCTTACAGTTCAGAGGTTTAGTCTGCTATTGTAATGCTGGGAGACATGGCAGTATGCAGACAGATGTGGTGCTGGAGAGGTGGCTGAGAGTTCCACATCTGGATTGTCAGGCAACAGGAAAAGAGAATAACACTGGGCCTGGCTTGAGCTTCTGAACCCTCCAAGACCACTGTCAGTGGCACACTTCCTCTAAAAAGACCACACCCACCCCCAATAAGGACAGACCTGCTAATAGTGCCACTCCCTATCAGCCTATGGGGGCCATTTTCATTCAGACCACCACACTACCTACTGTCAAGATATTATTTTTCCAGGAAACTCTTCAGTTGATAAGTTTTCTATGTATATATGTGAGAGTATGTATGTGCATATGTGGATATTGGTCCATAGAGATGGACCACACATGTATATGAATGTAGGTAGGTTTATATATTCATATATATGCATATATATTTCTGTATGCAACTATACATGTAGGCATATGTATGCATGCATACATGCATGCGTGCATATGTACTTGTTTATGTAGATATATGTATTCACATATTCACATGTGTGCATACATGCATGTATGTGTTGTACATATACACAAGTGTGCATATGAGTATCTGCGTATGCAGGTATAGGGCATATGTAGGTATGCATATATGTATATTCGTGAATATGTACCAGGGTAAATATGTATGTGTTTGTATTTCTTTTGTCTCCTTTGGCTGGGTGCGGTTCTAACCTGAGAAAGGTCTTTGCAGTCCATATATGCTAGGGAAGCCAGGTGAGCAGTCCACTCAGTATCTTCATATTTCCCCTTTCCTCACTCACCATAAAGATGAAATTATCACTGCTCTGGCTCTTTGGGACTAGCAGAGCAGACCTCACTAAGAGCCACAAGGACAGCAGACAGCAGCAACAAGTCATCCTTTGGCCACATTTCAGTTGGGACTCAGAAGGACACAGACCGGAGTGCCTTTCTTCCTTTCAGTGGATTGAGCTGTGTTAGGGCAGCAAATTCCACACCTCCATATGTGGGCTTCCCCTCCTTTCATTCAATGCCAGCCCTAGTCCAGCTCCAGGGGCTCAGCAAGCCTTCCACCTGAGTGGACCAGTAGCAGGTGACTTGTTTGCTGTTTCTGCTTTGACAGCTTTTGCATTCCTGAGCCAGTTTTGCTCAGCTCCCCCTGGCAGTTCCTTAATCCCTGTGGGGGCAGGGCAGGACCTGTACTTTTTCTTATCCTCCAGGTCTAGAATGTATTTCCAGTGTAGTAGGTGGCTTTGCTGGATTGGGAGAGCAATGGGGAATGGGTTGCAGAACACCTCTGCCTCACTTTCCAGGTACTTGGTGGGAACTAATGGTGGTCCTGCAGATTTTCATTTAAAAGCACTGAAGTTTTTCTATTATCTATCCATTCTGGGAAAAAAAAATTTAAAAAACTGTGGGAGTCAAATAAAACATTCAATTCCTTTTCACAGAAACCTGTTTGAACTTCCATAAATGGCACAGGCTTGCTTTCTGTCACTCATTCTCCCTGCTCCTGAAAGCCAAAAGACCTGAGAGGACCACTGCATAGCTTAGCTTTGCTGAGTTGTTGAGTCCTTTTCTTTGGCACATGAGGAGTGAGTGTGCAAATGCCACTATTTATTGGTTCACATTACGCCCATCCTACAAATAAAATAGAACAGAGGTTAACGTGTTTGCTGTAGCTTACAGAGTAGTGGAATCTACTAATTAATTTGAGTTCTACTTCCCAAGTTTGCTACTAATGAGCTCAGTGTCCTTGGATGATGTGGGAGAGTCTTCTGTTTGAGTTGATTTCATTGGCTAATAAAGAAACTGCCTGGCCCATTTGATAGACCGCCCCTTAGGTGGGTGGAGTAGACAGAACAGGAAGAGGAAGTGAGGTAGAAGGATCAGTAAGATGCTACACCTCTCCTAAGTTAGACAGACTGCCATGCCTCTGCTCATGATGCCAGATGCGATGAAGCCAGCCACCAGGTCAAACATGCTGGATCTTTCCCGGTAAGACACCACTTTGTGGTGTTACACAGATTATTCGATATGGGTTAGTCAAGATGTGAGTAAGAAGCTGAAAATAATGGGCCAGGCAGTATTTAAAAGAATACAGTTTGTGTGTAATTATTTTGGGGCATAAGCTAGCTGGCGATCAGGAGCAGGGTGGCAGGAACGCAGCCCGCAGCTCCTCATTACAGAATGGCCCCCAACGTGGATAATTGAATCCACAGAAAGCCTGAGAAAGCTTGGGAAAGACTAGAGTAAAGCATGTTTTCTTGATAACAGCAATTTCTCGGGTCTGAGCAAGCGCTCTCATCTAAGAGAGGCTTCCTGACTCAGCTTCAGCTGCAAAACCCTGCAGCTCATTAAGAGGTCCTGCCACAAAACACTTAAATGGTGTTGATGAAAAGCTTTTCAGTTTTCAGCTGTAGCAGGAAAAAAGTTGTGCTGTTTTAAAATGCCGGCTTTCTGGGTCATCCTACCAGGGCAAACTCTGACTCTTTCAAGCAAGCGGTACTGACTATGGAGCTTTTGATTGTTGTTAAACACTGTTGCAGCTTGCTTCCTGGCAGGGACCTTGAAACACTGTAGAATTGTGGCAATGAACATGGCTCTGGCGGGTATCTCAGCCACAAGGCTGGAATAGCAGAAAGCTAAGGAATGGGCTGGATCTAGCTGTCAAAGTCACAGCTTTAGTCCTACTAATATTGTTTGGTGAAGTAAAGACTCATGTAGTCAGAAAGAGAGATATACAGTAAAAGAAAAATTCAAAGTCGAAGAAAATGTCTAAGTGGTTTACACTGTGTTAAAAATATATGCAGGCTAAAAGTTAAAGTTCTTACAGTTAAAAAAAAGAGAAAGAAAGAAAGAAAAAGGAAATAGTTAGGTGTGGTAGTACACACCTTTAATCCCAACACTTGAGAGGCAAAGATAAATTGACCTCTGTGAATTCGAGGTGTGGTAGCACACACCTTTAATCCCAGTGCTGGGGAGGCAGAGGCAAGTAGATCTCTGTGAGTTCAAGGACAGCCTGGTCAACAGAGTTATTCCAGGACAAAGATATACAGAGAACCTGTCTTAAAAAATAAAAGTAAAAATAAACGAAATAGAGGCTAAAACAAAGCTGCACAAAGATGGAAAATATATGGAGAACCTTGATACTGTATGCTATTATGCTCTCTTTGGATTGTTTGAATGCTGAGGAAGGAGCAACAGATGCTAAAAGATATTTGTTTATAAATGCTGCTGAACTAATCCAAGAAAGATATCTTGAAAATGCTTTGACTTTAAAATTTGGATCTAAGGACATAATGCTTTGGAAAAGAGTTTCTTTTGTTTTTACAGAAAATAAGACCCTATGGATTGCATCTATCCCAATATGGTATGATAGACCACGGCCTCCTGAAAGGTTGCTGTGAACAACTTCAGAAAATTACTTCGCTCAACTGATGACTGAGATGAACCTGGCACACAGGTTACACCATGAAAGATCTGATTAACAGCGTCCCCATTCAGCATGAAGCAGTTTGGAGAGAAATAACTGCGCCCATATTCCCAAATATTGTTTATAAGTGTTCTTTTACATTTAAAGGGGGATATGATATAGATATGAATAATTTACATTGATATGGATTTTGCTTTAGTGATTTAAATTTAAGGTCAATTTTGTTATATGTATATGTATTTCTAATAGTGATTAAGGTATTGTGATTGTGTAGTTCATTTAAAAATGTAATGTATATAGGTTGTTAATGGATAGTCATCAATAATAGTAAAACTTGTAGTTATGTTAGTTAGATTTTCTAGATATATAGAGATATATTTAAGTTAAATAGGCATTCTTCATATCTTTCAAAGACTACAGAAAATTGCATTTTAAATGTTTTAATAACTTAGAGCTTTTCATGACAATGAGACGTGTCTGCTCCTGGCAGCACCAATCTACTTCAAGAAGATGATGGGCATCGAAGAGGATCCTTATGGAGTTTGATAGCCATTTGGGCAAGAAACTGCTCTTGCCTGGACTATTGCATAAACTGGACACAGAGAACCCTTAGAGAGAAGGACTGCTGAACTTGCCTAAATGTGGGATGATTCTTTGGGGTTCCTGACTCATGAAAGAGTCTGTGAGACATTCTGCAGGACACAGTAGATACTGACTGAACTACTTTTGAAATTTCCTGCTTCATGGAAATGTCTCTGGATACTATGGGCCTGAAGGCTGAAGATGGATGCCCCAACAGTACAAAGGAACTTTGGGTGACTGTCCAGGCAGCGAGATGTCTCTGTCATTTCTAGAGTTTTGTAAGTTGCTTAGTTCTTATTTACTTAGGTAATAGTATATCCTTCTGGAGTCTTTGATGGAGTTGAAGAATGGATAGATAGTTAAAGTTTTCCTTTGTTATGATAAAAGATAAAATGGATATAATATTGAAACTAATTCTTACTTGATAACTATTTTGTTATATGTAATTTTACTATGTTAAAGTTAAAGCCTTTCTATTATTGTTTAAACAGAAAAAGGGGAAATGATGTGGGAGAGTCTTCTGTTTGAGTTGATTTCATTGGCTAATAAAGAAACTGCCTGGCCCATTTGATAGACCGCCCCTTAGGTGGGTGGAGTAGACAGAACAGGAAGAGGAAGTGAGGTAGAAGGATCAGTAAGATGCTACACCTCTCCTAAGTTAGACAGACTGCCATGCCTCTGCTCAGAGAGAGAGATGCCAGACGTGCAATGAAGCTCCAGCCCAAGATGGACATAAGCTAGAAACTTCCCGGTAAGGCACCACTTTGTGGTGCTACACAGATTATTAGATATGGGTTAATCAAGATGTGAGTAAGAGGCAGGAAATAATGGGCCAGGCAGTATTTAAAAGAATACAATTTGTGAGTTGTGATTTCGGGGCATAAGCTAGCTGGTGGCTGGGAGCCTGGCGGCGGGAAGCCGGCCCACAGCCCCTCCACTACACTTGGACAAGCTATTTATGTATTTAATTGGGAGGGTGTGTGATACTGCATGTATGTGTATATTGTCTGCTCCAACATCCAGTACAGGGTGGTGTTTTGTACATGGTAATTTCTCCTCATATCCAAAGCACCCATCTGGAAGAGGATTCTTTCTACACTGTCTAGTTCTAACAGAAGAAGTGGAGTTAGCAGAGCACCTAACACGTTCTACAAAGTAGACCTCAGTTACAAAGGTGGAGAACGGCAGAGAGGACTGTATAGAGAAGGAAGTCCAGGGAAAACGATGAGAACCTCCTCTTAGGAATCAGATACAGGTGAAAACAGGCATGATTTTAAGATTACTAAGTAAGAGACCCTAAGAAAAATAATACAGACAATCTGCTGTGGGAAACACTGTCATTTTTGGTAAGCCCACCAGTAGCTATGCTGTTAGATACACATCTCTGCAAAATTAGACCTGATCTTGAAAATAGCCGTAGGAACAATGTCCCACTGCCTGACTTGGCACGTGTACTGTAGAATGAAGCGGCGGGGCTGCGTCCCGCCACCCGGCCGCCGGCTAGCTTTACACCCGAAATAATTACACGGAAACTGTATTCATTTAAAATACTGTCTGGCCCATAGTTTCAGCCTCTTATTGGTTAATTTTCACATCTTCCTTTAACCCATATTTAGTAATCTGGGTAGCACCACGAGGTGTGGCTTACCAGGAGAGATCTTAACCTGCGTCCATCTCGGAGAGGAGCAGCATGGAGACTCCCTATGGAGACTGCCTGAAGCGTCTCCCCAACTCTACTTCCTTGTTCCCACAATTCTGTTCTGTCTACTCCACCTACCTAATTTTCTGTCTCTTAAAGGGCCAAGACAGTTTTCTTTATTAATTAACCAATAAAAGAAACATAGACAGATAACTCTCCTCCATCAGTGTACCCTGTACTGCCTGCCCACATCTGACCCTGGAAAGACTCTCTTCCCCTTAACACAGCATCTTCTTTGCTTATCACTTCAGCTCTTGTGAGAATTTTTAACTCAAAATTCAAAAGTGATCCTGACCTCCT
This sequence comes from Arvicola amphibius, assembly GCF_903992535.2. NCBI lineage: Eukaryota > Metazoa > Chordata > Mammalia > Rodentia > Cricetidae > Arvicola > Arvicola amphibius. Next base: position 112,768,154 of record NC_052056.1, on the reverse strand, counting down.
ATATGCATTTGTGTGCCAAACAGGTAGTGGCAGAAGCTGAGGAGACAGGGACTGGTGGAAAGAAGTCACGTCACTGGGGGTGTCCCAGACAAGAGAACAACGACCTCAGTTGCACACTCAGTCCACAGTGTCCCTTTCCCCTGGTACAAGTGCCACAGAGTAGGCTTCCATTTCTCAAATCCCCGAAGCTGTGAGATGAAGTGAAATGTCTTCCTCCAAAATTGTGGGTTTGCTCGTTTGGGGCTATTTTGTCACAGCCGAGAAAGCTGATACAGCCTGTCATCGTTCTCTTTCTTCAGCTTCATGGCCAGGCTGTATAGTGAGAAACACTTTAGAGCAGAGTCTGCCCTTCTTTAGAGTAAATGCTTAAAGTGAAATTTGCTCATTTCATTTCTGTTTATATTCTGCTTTACATTTCTTGGTTTCGTTTCTTTTGGTTACGGTATAGTGACACACAGAGAACCTCTATTTCAACCCTTCTGTTATGCTACTACACCATGCAGAAGCCTGCCACTGAGACACCCCCCCCCCCCGGCCAGTAGCCATTTGCAGCGGCTTAATTTTAATAAAGTGAAACTCTCACTCTTCAGTTGACCTAGCGCTACTTCATATAGTCCACAGCCTCACGCGGGTCACAGCTAGCGCAGTAGATGGTACAGCTGCGACCTCTTCAAGAGGAGGAACAGCAATTGCTTTGGCATTTGTTGTACCAGACATTTTCTGTTCCTTTTATTCTTGTGAAGTCAATGGAGTGCTTCCAGCCGGAGTTGTTTCCTTGTTTATTAGAGCAAGCCATTCAAATCTGAGGAATCTCCCTCTCCCTGATTATTTGCCTTCTATTTTAAAGGAAACAAAGAGTTTGGATCTAAAGGTGTTTGTGTATTAAGCTCGCAGTTGGGAAAAGATGAAAGTTCTTTCCAAAAAAAAGAAAGAAAAAAAAAAAAACAAGGAAACCAAATGAGAACAGAGGTCAAGGACGGTGATTCTTGTTTTTCAAGCAGCAGAAGAAAGTTCTGGGCATGTTTGCTATCAATTTATGGTATTTGACTTCTGCCTTAACAGAAGAGCAGGAAGTTGCCCCTTTTAAGGGAAAGTATAATTCATTTCAAGTTCAAAACTTTATCAAACACAAGCAGCTGCATCCATATGTTGCTAAAAAAAATATTTTCTACACATACAAAGACTAAATTTATGTTAGAAAAGAGACCCAAAGATGATCATAGAACTAGGGCTTCTCTTTCTGCAGAGATGGGACTTCCAAGTCCAGGCCCAGTGGGGGCACTGATCCATATTGATCATGATACCCCTGGAGTTCTAATGAGGGAGAATTGCACTTTGGCACTTAGCTCTGTGCGGGTGCTGGTATCACCATGCCAGCCTGACACTGAGTTCTCATGGGAGTAAGAAGAAAGGGCTCCCAGTAATTCTAAAATCTAGCATTCACTTTTTTCATTTTTAACGCATCACAGTATTAAAAGAATGTATCATTTTATTTTTCTTCTTCTGTCTTGAATAAAATCAGGTTCTTTAGATTTTGAATTAGATGGAACTGCCTGTAAGAAATGCCTGGCTCCATGGAACTCTGTAAAAGATTTATTCAAGTAGAACAGACCCTCAATCACCCTTGGTTCAATCAGTTTTATAAAATACTTGCCTGCTATATCCCATATAAATGCCACCATGTCATTTATCCGTAATTTCTCACAATCAAGAAGCCTTGGAGGGGAACAGGCCTCAGAGCTAGGTCTCATGTGACTACTTAGCAGATGCTGGTTTGAAGATCTTCAAAATAAAGTCTTCTCATGAATACTCAAGCCCATCACTTTATTCACCTTTCTTTGCCTTTCGTTTTGTCGAGAGTAGGTCTTCTAAGGCAGCCTAGGGCAGCCTTAAACTCATTCATGACCCTGATACATCTGTTACGCATCTTTTACTTACTCATTCATTTATTTTTAAATGACCAGTAAGAACTTTGTGTTTGGAGATCTCTCTAAGCTGACCTTGTTTATTATTGACAATATAATAATAATAATAATAATAATAATAATAATAATATCAGCCTTCTTGTAACATGTAAGTCGGCTTCTCATAAGTTTTCAAATCAAAGCAGAGCAATTGATTGATTCATTGGTTCAAGCAGTCAGAGGAAAACAGAGTCATAGAAATCTGGTTTCACACCAAGACAGCCAACCTTCCCCCACAGGAATTAGCAAACAAGTTAACACCATAGTCCCTGTCTTCTTTAGATATGGCCTTTCTTTCCAACAAGTAATATTTAATCCATAGTCACCTTACTGAGACAGAACAACTATTCATACCATTCCTATTATAACAGTTCTGCAATTTATGAACATATACAGATCCCAAAGTTAATTAAGAAGGTAGACTTTAGATGCAGAAATCCTTTTCTCAGAACAATATCATCTTTGATGCTGTGCGTTTCCTGAGCAGTTTATACAACCCTCCTTCACTTGCTGTGGCAAAGTGAGGCTGTAGTTACATTTGTCGCCTAGAGGCCCCCAACCAAGTTCTGTGCCCCACAGCCTCCTGTGCCCTGACACCTGTAGTGGGCCTGGATGCAACAGCATGGATGTTCTGCAAGGTACAATGGTTCTCTCCAACCATTACTAGCTTAAGCCAAGAGGGAAACTGAGAGGGAATTTATGAACATATACAGATCCCAAAGTTAATTAAGAAGGTAGACTTTAGATGCAGAAATCCTTTTCTCAGAACAATATCATCTTTGATGCTGTGCGTTTCCTGAGCAGTTTATACAACCCTCCTTCACTTGCTGTGGCAAAGTGAGGCTGTAGTTACATTTGTCGCCTAGAGGCCCCCAACCAAGTTCTGTGCCCCACAGCCTCCTGTGCCCTGACACCTGTAGTGGGCCTGGATGCAACTGCATGGATGTTCTGCAAGGTAGGTACCTCTCCAACCATTACTAGCTTAAGCCAAGAGGGAAACTGAGAGGGACTGGATATGTAATAGGGACTATGCTGGGAGGGGAAATCGGGTAATCTTCTAGTTTGAGTTGGTCTGGATGTTGCATGTCCTAGGTCAAATGTTTCTTAGTTGAGTATTTGGACGTTTCAGACCACATTTTCCTGCCAATGCCCAGTGCACAGTTTCTGTAAGGCAGGATAGGATGCCTGGCTGGTGATGTGGGTCTCTCTTACCTTGACTTGGGCAAATGATGGTAAGTCCTGAGCTTCAATTTCTACATTCATAAATGAGGTAATTTCTGTTCTTAGTCTGCACAGCTCATAAGAATCCTGGGAAAACTTAAACACACAGAAATGGACTTTCTGAGACTATGCAGGACCTATAGTAAAACCAAAACAATTAAGAGAATGTTGGTTAGACGTTAGGGAGTTAACAGTGCTTTATTTTGTACGCCATTTCTCATGACTTTGCAAATTAGACAACTCACTGGGGTTGCTAGTTCCAAAGGCACAAGAAGGCGAACCCAAGACCCGTGGTGCATTTGTTCAAAGAATTAATGGCATGGAGAACAGGTGGCCATCACTTCTCACTAGATCACAGTCTGGAGACAGGGCAGAAGCTGTCCTCCTGAAGCCCAGCATCCAAACGGTCGTTTGTCTCAGCGTGTAAGGGTTCTCTGCTGCCCTGTGACTCTGGAAGCTTCGGTTCACTGGAAGGTCTCACAGGGCTCAACATGTCAGCGAGGAACGTCGGGCAGTGCAGGGACTTGCAGACCGGCTGGCCGGCGGCAGGGCCTCTCAGAGCCGGCTTTGTTCCCTCTATCCTGCCTGCAGCGTCCTGGAGACCTGGTGTGCGGGGCGGGGCGCGTGGGGCTCAAAGTATGCGGAGAGAGGAAAACAGGTCTGAGGCTTCAAGTCCAGGCAGGACTCCCATTAGTCATCCTAGCGGGCAGCGGGAGCACCTCGCCTCTGGTTAGTCAGAATCACACAGGTAAATAAAGAGCTCAGTGTCTGAGGGATGCTGGCTAGGAGAGCAGAGCTGTGTCATTATGCTTCCAAAACAAAGACTCCCGCAGGTTGGCCTGTCATGGTTTCCTTGCGAGAAGTGAGCACTTGAAATACAACCCTTGTGGTCAGGGCAATGCAAAACTCCTAGGCCTTGCACTGGCTCCAAGATGGCTAAAGGGGTTTTGGATCCTCTCTTAGCCTCTCTCCACCCCTCCTCCCCAAAAGCGCACAAGAAGGTCAGTGGTGTCTACCAAGTCCTCGTTTTCTCAACTAGATTGGAAGAAAGACAAAACAAAAGTGTTAAGGAGGAAAATTAGTTTTTCAGAGAAAACAAAGTAGAATCTTGATAAATATACCACCCAGTTTAACCCTTCTTTTAGAGGAACTCTGTAATGATGACTTCTTGTCCCCACTTAGCTAGTTAGGCACATTGATACGATAACTGAAGGAAAAGGATTGACGATGTGTGTACGCAGAAAGGACACTTTTCTCTTCTTCTTTTTTTAGTGTGGGTGGCGGTAGTATTGCAGACCAAACTCAATGTGTAACATGCACTAGGTCAGTAGACAGGAACTTCTTCGCCACTGAGCTACATCCTCAGTTATTTTTTAAACGATTATGAAACAGGCCTGGGTAGGCCTCCAACCTGTGGTTCTCCCACCTTAACTCTGGGATGGCCAGCTTGTCCTGTTCTGCTGAGAAGCTGTTCTGATTTATATAGACAGCTCTCTAGAGTAGATGACTTTGCCTTGTGGGTGACAGTTAAGATGATACTTTGTCTGAAATTTTCCATGTAGCTCACAGTGCATAGAGGGAGCTGGAAGATGTATTTGAACTTCAGTGTGTCTGATCTCTTTAGACATCCGCCACTGTCGTGGGCTGTAAGGACTGGAATGCAGACTTTTCAGATAAGAGGCCATAAGGCTCGGATTGTTCGGACAAATAGAGGTCTTTGCAAGGGACACAATCGTAGTCTTAGCTCGTAAATGTCGAGTGCTCGGTGGGAAATGAGAAGCCAGCGTCTGTAAATCTCTCTGGACCCTGTGGAACTATCTCTTAGTCAGTTTGAAGGCATGCAGCCAGCTTAAGCCATGGGTAGGAGAAAGATGAGGCTGAATGTGTTTAGAAATGTGCTTCTTTTTATTGCTTACTTTGTAGCCATTGCTTGCTGGATAAAATCCAGTCCCTCTGAATCGAAGGAGTTATTAAGTTCCTAGGAGAAGAGAGAGGTGGAATCAGAGTCCCTTCCCCTCTTACTGCACTGCATTTGCTTCATTTGGTAGACATGTGTTGTTGTTGTTGCTGTTTGTTTATTTTTATTTTTTGAATTCTCTTGTATCTTATAGAGCAGACTTGAGCAGATATCTCCATTAGGTTCTGGAAGAAGTATCTCTTTTCAAACTTGGTATGTGTTGCATATGCCTGATACACATGGAACAATATGTTCAGTTTTCTTGTGCTCCTTGTACATTTTGAAAATCGCTTTTTTAAATTTTTTGATTATATAACAATTCACTTATTATATTGACCAACTGTGGGTTAGAAAATGCTCATACCTATGAATGTATAGACCAACTGTGTGTTAAAATAATGCTGATACCTCTGAATGACTCTGTCATTAGCTTCTTCATGTGTCACCCTTAAAAAAATCTTTCATGTTTGCAAATAATTCCTAAATTTCTATTTTCTGTATCACAGTAGATCCTTCCTCAAATGTCCTATCTCCTTCCCAGAGATTTTAACATGGCTGTGTAGCCAGCTAACTTGAATTCCTGAATGCTATACTCAAAACTTGGCTCCTCTTCCAGACACCATAGGATTGCTCATCTCGACAGGTACAATCCCATTCATGGTAATAAGCTAGAGGCAGCCATAAGAGAGCTCTGAAGGCATTCTAGGGATCCAGGATAGGAAGACCACATGGAATAGACTCTTCTGATCCCACTAACAGGGGAATGGGTCTCAGAACTGGAATCTCCATGCCTCAACCGACCAAAGAAAGAGATATATTCTTGCTCCCTAGATGAAACTAGGTCTCAGAGCATCCTGCTGATGACCAGCAGCCAGAGGAAGAGCTGATCCTCCTACTGAGCCTAGAGGCCTCTCTATTAGAGGAACTCAGAGCTGCCACACAGGTTTCCTTATTCCCGTAAAACAGAGTTCCTATCCCCTCTTACAAGGGCCATGGGCCCTACTGAGCAGCACAGGGAGATGCCCTTCGACACACACTTGGATTTCAGGCCAGGGAATCACTTCCATCCCCCAGGCACAGAATTCTTTCCATTGTCTGCATATAGCAGACAGCTGGGTGGCTGTTGAGCAAGAACTGAGCCTCTATAAGTGCCTATCAGAAAGATCTCTGATATACTGAATCTGAGACTTCATTCCCATCCTTGAGGGAAGCCAGGAGATACAGCTGGAATGCTCTGCTCCAAAAAAAGCTGATCTGGGAAATGTCTTAGCTCCAGGAGTCCTAATATCCCTGTCCCCATCTGAGACTCTTTAATCACAGCTTAAGGATGCTCTCTCTGTGACTCAGCCCTCACCAGCAGGATCGGTGACATGTGGTTCACAGACAGACCAGAGAGATCAAGATAAGACTGAGAAAGTCTGATTTTCAAACCATAGCTCCCAGAATCATCTAGAGGCTGACTGCAAGACTCAGCAAGCCATATTAAATGGAGCTTTTGAATAGCACTGGACATTGCTAATAGTGCAGTGAATTCACCTGTCAAACAAAGAAACAGAAAAAGTCTCAAATTGTGTAAGAATGGGTGGTTATAAGTCAGCACTGAGGTGAGTATACTGGGAGGATTCTGTGACTAATAAGAAAACTTAACTACATTTCATAGGGATTTTCCCCATCTCAACAAATTAAAGAAATAAAAATTACAAAATGTCTAACTCTTGTAGAATCCAAATAACAGGGATAAGGACTCTGGTTGCAAGAATACTCCAAGAAATAATGGATGCAAATTCTCAAATGTGAAAGATGAAAAGCGTAAGCCTATGCTCAGCAAACTCCAAGTGGGAAAACCCTTGGAAGCTGTGCCAGGGCACATAGCAATTAAATGTCTGGAAAGTATAGACAAAAAATTTCTTGGAAACATTCGAAGGGAGATGACTCAGCAGCTGCCATGTAAAACCTTATCAAAAACATGGGGGCCAGAGAGAGGTTGGATAACCTCTTAGTAGGTAATAATAATGATAATAATAATAATAATAATAATAATAACCTATATAAGTGCTAAAGGTAAAAAATAAGTATCCTTTAGGAATAGAGTCTTTGTTGCTAGTAAACCAATCCTTAGAAAGTAGATATAATCACTTCTTTAAGAAGAAGTAAAATTAATTAAGCACTGTATTTTGAATATTAAATAAGTTTCAAAGGCTCATATGTCTCTATCTGAGATTATCTGACTCAAATAAGCCAGTCTGGGAAATGTCCCAGGAATTCTAACATTGGCATGCTGGGAGATATTTTTATTTTGTTTTGTTTTGTTTCAGCTGCTGGAGCCATGATCTGGAAGAGAATAGGAGATGCCACCCATTTCTCATTCTCTTCCTCTATCTTTTCCTAGCTGCTTTGGGATGAAGCTCTTTATTCTAATCCACTCTGCTTGCCATGATGTACTGCTGCCTTACAATGGCCTATGAGCAATGGACCAATTAGTCATTGATTGGAACTCCGAAACCACGAAAACAAACAGCTTTTAAAGTTGATATCTTGGGTATTTTATTATAATAATGGAAAACTAAACAAATTTGAGAAAGCTATTGACCTTATATTGATTTTTTAATGGAGTAAACATATAACAAAGGTAAACCCTTTCTTGGATAACTTAGCAAAATGTCTCTTTGTGATTGAGGCATTATCTGTAAATCCATCTAATGTGATGTCACTTTGTACTGAAGGGATACTTAAGAAAAATGTGTAGAGAAAGTGGGGGTGTGAAGGGTATTAATTGGAAGCATATTTCTGTGCCTCATTACAATTTGTAGGATGTTGACACTACCTGACTTCGATGGCCTTAAACATTACCATCACATAAAACACCTACCAACAAACATGGGAAGTACTACCCTAAAGTCACCATGAAGAAGTTGAGACAATTGATACAGTTCACTCTGTCAAAACTGGCACTTCCCTTCTGTGAAAGATTGAAAGTAAAAGCAGGTTGTCAGCTGTCAGCTATTGGCTAGAAGGAAACAGACGTTGCCACGTACATATCCAATAAGAGATTAACACCGAGAATGTCCAGAGAGCCCTCAACGCTGAGCAGTAAAAACTAAAATAATCCAATATGACATTTGGACAGATTATGACATTAACATCATTTGACTATGGGTGCACATTTGGAAAAGAAGCTCATGGGTGGACACTCTGAACCACTGACTTCTGGAGATATAAAAGCCACTATGAGAAGGAGTGAAAAGGGAGACAGTACCAATGGTATGAGTGGTATGGAAAAGCTAGCTTCACTCATAGACCGCCAGCGGGACTGTGAAGTGCACAGACACATTGGAAAACAGTTTGACAGTTAAAAAAATTACTACACAACTAATTTGCAACCCAGTAATTGGTTTTGGAAATTTATTCCAGGAAAACGCATACAATATATACCTAGACATTTATAATGACTTTCCTTATAGTAAACAACACTAAAATATCTAGATGTCCTTCAGTGGATGAGCTATTTTTATCAAATGTGGTATATCCATATCGTGGACTATTCCTCAGCAATACAGGGCAGTGAACTGTTGTACAAATGACAATTATAAATCTCCAAAAGATTTCAGTGGGGGAAAACAGCTAATCACAGGAGATTACATATTGATGGTTCTGTTTCAGTAGTACTCTTGGGATCACAAATGTGCATAGGTGGGAAACAATTCCTTAATGATTGTGGCAAGCAAGAATTGGATAGGTGGAGAGGAGGAAGAGTGCAGACATATAATAGCAAGTGACATATTCCTTCTGGTAATGGAACTGTCATACATGCTGATGTGTCAGTGTTGGTCATTCTGTTGGAATTCAACTATAATTGTGCATGGTGCCGACTTTGGATGAAATTGAATCATACCTAGACCAGACCTCTCTGTATTGTATTTAAAAGTATATGCCAACTAAAAACTGTGCCGAGATGTTTATTATTTATTATTTTTGTTTCCTTGAATTTTTAAAATCTTGTTAAAACAATATTCTAAAACAAACAAACAAACAAATAAACAGGACATATCAAAACTAACCAAATCCAAATTCTACACTTCTAAGTGAACTTGCTTAAAGTAAGACTAGGGAACCACAGGCCCCATCTGCATCTGGAAGAAGAGGTGATGGAGGGCTCTCATTGGTTAATAAAGAAACTGCTTTGGCTTTTTGATAGGACAGGATTTAGATAGGTGGAGTAGACAGAACAGAATGCTGGGAAGAAGGGAAGTTAGTCAGATGCCATGCCTCTCCTCTCTGAGACAAACGCCATGGAGCCAGCCACCAGGTCATACATGCTGAATCTTTCCTGGTAAACCACCACCTTGTGGTGCTACACACATTACTAACTATGGGTTAAAGCAAGATGTGAGAATTAGCTAATAAGAGGCTGAAACTAATGGGCCAGGCAGTGTTTAAATGAATACAGTTGTGTGTTGTTATTTCCGGAGCTAAGCTAGCTATGCTGGATCCGGGTGGGATGAAAAGCAGGCCTGCCCGCAGCTCCATACTACAAAGAGGTGTGCCTCTGATCTCCTGGCTGGACAGGCCTGCTCTTTAGGCCCTAGCCCCCAATGGCACATGCTGTGCTCTGCCCACATCTACCATAGCACCAGTGACCAGACAACAGCTTCCTCCCCTCCCCCACAATTACCCCTTCCACATCAGCTACCATCTGAGCCACAGGGCTCACCTACACCTGGAAGAAAAGCAACTCCTTTAGTCACAGGCTTTACTTGCATCAACTGGAGAAAAAGAGACACCCCCGGCACAGATTCCTCCTGCACTGATTGGTGGAAGAGATGGCAAGTGTGAAAGTGTACAAATTCATTCAATACCATAAAGAGCAACATCTAGGTAAACAAACAAGAACTACAGATGCAAGCATAACCAACAGAATATAAGAGATGGAAGAGAGAACCTCAGATGTTGAAGATACAGTAGAAGAAAAGAGATTCATTGGTCAAAGAAAATGTTAAATCCAACAAATTCGTAACACAGAACATCCAGAAAATTTGGAACACCATGAATAGACCAAACCTAAGATTAACAGAACTAGAAAAAGGAGAAGAATCCAAGCCCAAAGGCACAGAAAATATATTCAACAAAATTATAGAAGAAACTTTCCCAATCTAAAGAAGGACATGTCTATGAAGGTACAAGCTTACAGAACACAAAATAGATTGGAACAAAAAAAAAAATGTCCCCTCACCAAAAATAGTCAAATTACTAAACATACAGAATAAAGAAATAATATTAAGAGCTGCAAAGATCAAGCAATATACAAAAGCAGATCTCTCAGAACATGTGACTTCTCAATGGGAACAATGAAAGCCAGAGGGTCCTGAACAGTTCTTCTGCAGATACTAGGAGACCACAGATGCCAACCCAGACTACTGTACCCAACAGAGCTTTCAATCACTATAAATGTAGAAATCAAGATTTTCCATGTCAAAAACATTTAAACAATACCTAGCCACAAATCCAGCCCTACTGAAAGTACTAGAAGGAAAACTTCAACCCAAGGAAGTCAGCTGCATCCAGAAAAACACAGGCTATAGATAAATTCACACCAGCAAACCCCAAAGAAAGGAAACACACAAACACTATCACCACCAACAATACCAAAAATAACAGTAATTAACAACTACTGGTCATTAATAAATATTAATGAATTCTTAACATCAATGGACTCAATTTGCCTCTATAAAGACACAGGCTAACAGAATTGGTATGAAAACAGGACTCATCCTTCTGCTGTATATAAGAAACACCCCTCAACTTCAAAGACAGGCATTACCTCAGAGTAAAGGGTTGAGAAAAGATTTCTAGTCAAATGGACCTAAGAAACAGGGTGCTATAGTTATCCTAATATCTAACAAAATAGACTTCAAACTAAAATTACTCAAAAGAGATGGAGAAGGACAATTAATATTCACCACAGGAAAAATCTATCAAGATGAATTCTCAACTCTAAACATCTATGCCCCAAACACATGGGCATCCACATTTATAAAAGAATCATTACAGCCGGGCGGTGGTGGCGCACGCCTTTAATCCCAGCACTCGGGAGGCAGAGGCAGGCGGATCTCTGAGTTCGAGGCCAGCCTGGTCTACAAGACTAGTTCCAGGATAGGCTCTAGAAACTACAGGGAAACCCTGTCTCGAAAAGCCAAAAAAAAAAAAAAAAAAAGAATCATTACTAAAACTTAATTCATACATAAAACCCTACACAGTAATGGTGGGAAACTTCAACACCCAACTCTCACCACTGGACAGGTCTGCTAGACAGAACCTTAACAGAGAAATAAAGGAACTAACATATGTTGTGACTCAAATGGGCTTAACATATGTATATAGAACATTCCACCCAGACACAAAAGAATATACCTTCTTCTCAGCACCTCATGAAATATTCTCTAAAACTGGCCACATTCTCAGTAACAAAGCAAACCTCAGCAGATACAAGAAACATTGGAATAATGCCCATGTATCTTTTCAGATCACCATGGCTTAAAGTTAGAATTCAACAACAATACTAATTATAGAAAGTCCACAAATTCATGGAAGTTAAACAATGCTCAACTGAATCATACCTATCACCATGCACAAAACTCAAGTTAAAATGGATCAAAGACATCAGCATAAAGCCAACCACCCTGAACCTGATAGAAGAGAAAGTGGGAAGTACACTTGAATGCATTGACACTGGAGACCACTTCCTAAATATAATCCCAGTAGCACAGACACTGAGAGAAACAATTGATAAATGGGACCAGAAACCAAAAAGCTTCTGCAAAGCAAAAATGGCAATCTTAACCAAAGCAATCTACAGATTCAATGCAATCCCCATAAAAAATCCCAACACAATTCTTCACAGACCTCAAAAGAACAGTACTCAACTTCATATGGAAAAACAAAAACCCAGGATAGCCAAAACCAATCCTATACAATAAAGGAACTTCTGGATGTATCACCTAACTTCAGGCTTTACTATAGAGCTATAGTAATAAAAAGAGCTTAGTATTGTCATAAAACAGACATGTGAATCAATGGAATCAAATTGAGAACCCTGATATTAAGCCACAAACCTACTATGAACACCCGATTTTTGACAAAGAAATCAAGCTTGTGCAATGGAAAAGAGAATATCTACAACAAATGGTTCTGGCATAACTAGATGTTTACATGTAGAAGAGTGTGAATAGATTCATATCTACCCCCATGCACAAAACTCAAGTTCAAATGAGTCAAAGACATCAACATAAATCCAGTTACATTGATCATCATAGAAAGAAAGTGGAAAGTAGCCTTGAACATATAGGCACAGGAGATCAGTGCCTAAATAAAACACCAGTATCACAGACACTAAGATCAACAATTAAAAATAGGACCTTCTGAAACTGAGAAACTTCTGTAAGGCAAAGGACATGGTAAATAAGACAAAACAGCACTCTACAGAATGGGAAAATATTTTCAACAGCCCCACATTGATATCCAAAATATATAAAGAACTCAAGAAACTAGACATCAAAATGCCAAACAATCCAATGAAAAATGGGGTACAGATCTAAACAGAGAATTACCAACAGAAGAAACTCAAATGGCCAATAATACTTAAGGAATTATTCAACATCTTTAGCCATCAGGGAAATGCAAATCAAAATGACTCTAAAATACCTTCTTACAGTTATCAGAATGGCTAAGATCAAAAACACTGATTATAGCTTATGCTGGAGAGGATATGGAGCAAAATCTAGAAAGGATGTGGAGCACTCCTCCATTGCTGGTGGGAGTGCAAACTTGTAAAATCATTTTGAAAATCAGTATGGCAATTTCTCAGAAAATTGGGAATCAATCTACCTCAAGACCCAGCAATACCACTCTTGGTCTTATATCCAAAGGATGCTCACTCATACCACAAGGACACCTGCTCAACTATGTTAATAGCAGCTTTATTGTAATAGCCAGAACTTGGAAAATATCTAAATGTCCCTCAACTGAAGAATTAATAAAGAAAATGTGATACATTTATACAATGAATTATTACTCGGCAGAAAAAAAAAAACAATGACATCATGAAATTTGTAGGCAAATGGATAGAATTAGAAAAAAACAGACTGAGGTAACCCAGACCCAGAAAGACAAACACAGTATGTATTCACTCATAAGTGGATATTAGATGTAAAGCAAATTATAGCCATGCTGCAATCCACAGCCCCAGGGAAGCTAGGTAAAAAGAAGGACTCTATGATGGATACACATGGAGGGCCCCAGGAAGAGGAAATAATTAAGATCTCCTGGGTAAACTGGGAGTAGACTAGAATGAAGCAGATGGGGATAGGAACATGAGAGTTCAAGACACCAGAATTGGGGAAGGGACAGAATGGGAGAGCAATTAAAGAGATATCTTTATAGAGGAAGCCATTATGGGGTTAGGGAGAAATCTAGTATTTGGAAATTTCCCAGGAATCAAGAATGACCCTGGCTAAGTCTCTTAGCCATAGTGGAGAGGGTGCCTGAACTGGCCTTCTCCTATAATCCGATTAGTGACTACCCTAATTGTCAGCATAGAACCTACATTCAGTAGCTGATAGAAGCAGATGTAGTGATCCACAGCCGAGCACTGGACCTGAGCTCTTAGAGTTCCCCTGAAGAGAGGGAGGAAGGATTATATGGGCAAGGTTGGGGTCAAGATGATGATTGGGAAAACCACAGAGACAGCTGACCAAAGCTAGTGGGAGCTCATAGACTCTGGACTGACAGACAACTGGGGAGCCTGCATGGGGCCGAATTAGGCCCTATTAAAGTGGGTGACAGTTATGCAGCTTGATCTGTTGCAGGGATCCCTGGAGGTTGGACCAGAACTTATCCAGGTGTATTAACTGGCTTTTTGAAGCCCATTCCCTAAGATGGGATACTTTGCTCAGCCTTAATATAGGGGAGAGTGACTTGCTCCTTCCTTAACTTGGAATGTCAGACATTGTTGACTCCCCAAGGGAGGCTTTACACCCTCAGAGGAGTGAATGGGGTGTGGGATGGGGGGCTTAGAGGCATGGGAGAAGGGGAGGGAGGGGTAACTGTAGTTGTTATGTAAAATAAAAAAATTAAATAAAAAATATTAAACAAGTTCACACAATCTCAGACAAATAAAAAACCACGTTTTCTCTCATATAGAGACTCTAGTCAGTAATACATGTATGTATGTAAATGCCTGTAGTTAGAGTATAACATGTAGAAAGAATAACAATAAAGGCCAAATATTAGGGGATTAGAAAGGGCTGAAAGCAGGATTTTCATCACTGCTCACCACTAGAAATAACTCCAGTTTCAAGGAACCCAGTGCCTGCCTCTGTCCTCTAAAGGCACCTGTCATATTATGCACATATGTACATGCAAGAGAATTTTGTGGGTACATAAAATAAAGAGACAAATTTAAAATGCTCATTAAATGAAAGGCCATTTGCAATTTTGTTCCTTTTCTTCCATGACATCTAAAGTGGAAGAATCAATATGTAGAAATGACAGAGTAGCAAGAAACAAGTCTTGTTTCTTGTTTCTTGCTCTATATTTTCCTGCTTATTTTGTAAGTTAAATAGACAATTTTAAGATTTCATTCAAATTAGTGCTACTATATCTTAAATGTCCATTCATAAGTAATTGCAACACACACACACAGCTTGTTACTTCTCCTAGTGTCAAAATTTTCGACTTGTAGTGACATATGGAAACTGTGCTTGAGTTAGATTTTGTCCATTATCCTCTCAACTGTTAAAAATCAGGTAAGTATTGCTTTCATGTATCTATCCACTCAGCCCAGTGTCAGGTGGTGGAGTACATCAAGAAGACAGGCTGTTAGATCTATATATAAATTTTAACCCATTTTTACTATTCTCCTTTTGCTTACTAACACTACAGAACTGATCTGTTCTCTTCATTCCCTGTGCTGGAACTTGCTAGCAGTAGATACTCCTACTTTTCCCATTGAATATCCCCCATATTCACATTCCCATGAATATCTCTATCCTCATTCCATCCATGAAAGTTATTTTAATTATAAAAATGGGAGAGGGGCAAACTGGGTGAGACCTGAAAGTAATACAGAGAGCAAAGGGAGAAGGAAGAATTGAATATACTTTTAAACTAAAAAAAAACAGTACTCTATATGAACATTAATATCATGATATGAAGTTCATAGGTTATATAATAATCTCAAATTTTGAGATAATATTTATGCCTTAGGAAGAGTTTTAAAGAGTCAAAATAAAAGCAAAGGATTATGACCTGAGTGACAATAGAATAGTCCCATAAATTTTTCTGTCCATTTTCTTCTGACATTAGATAGAGGTTTTGGATTTTTCTTTAACAAGCATGCTTGTGTTTAGAGAGAGAGAGAGAGAGAGAGAGAGAGAGAGAGAGAGAGAGAGAGAGAGAGAGAGAGAGAGAGAGAGAGAGAGTTATGCTTCAACTCCAAAGTCAGCTTTAATTTTCAACTGAATTGGGACTACAAAAAGACCATTTGCCTTATATGTCTGTAGAGAACAGCACAAACAAGTATTTGGGAAGATTTATGAAATTCTATCTTTTGGAAGTATACTATATCATTAGGCCAATTTGCTTTTTATCTTGAGATTGTCTCTTGATGATTCATCCTTTTTCTTCTGATGTCTCATTAGTCCTGTGGTCTTCAGATTTCTTAGTTGGATGCTTTTATTCTCCTAGAAAGACAAAAACAAAACCCCACCCCAACCTTAACTTTGGGAAGTTCCCTTTTTGGCACATTAGATCAAATGAAAGGCATTTGTTAGTCTTAAAAGTTAGTTTAGATTGAGTGGCCATGCTGCTTGATGAACTATTGCCTCTCCTAATCAAAATGTCTTTCCTGTTTGAAACAAATCTTTATCAATCTTGATGGTATTCATAGCTTTTCTTCTCCTGTGGAAACAAAAGCAAAACCTCTTCCCCAATATGATACATATACTGGTTTCCATTCTGAGGTCAACACATCTTCAAAGTATATTCAAGGTTTAACTTTATTAACAGTCTGTGGGTGTTACAGGGCAATCAAATATCCTGCAACAGAACACTGCAGAGGACAGGATAGAAAATTATAAGAGCCAGAGGATCAGGAAATATGCTGTGTAATATTGTCATCTACATATGAGAGAAAAACTGGACCAATGAAATCTCAAAAATACAGTTGCCTAAACAAGATCTGCACCCTGACACCATTTGACTTGCTAATATAGATGGAGAAAACCTCACAAGGCCCTACCCCTAAATGAAGAGCTGCAGGTAACTAATGAAAAAAGGAATAACCAATCTTTGGGATAATTTTCTGATAGTTTAATCAACCCCAAGTGGTTAGCTCTAAACAAATACACATGTGGTCAACACTAAATGCATTCAGCATGCTGAGTGTGTGTGTGTGTGTGTGTGTGTGTGTGTGTCTGTGTGTGTCTGTGTGTGTGTAACTTAGAGGGGACATGGGAAGAGGAGGAAGGGTGAGAGGACGACATGGAAATTATGTCAAAAAATTATATAAAATAAAAAGTACTCATATAAAACTCTAATATATACATATATATTAAAACAGATTGGAATATATACATATATAAACAAAATTTAAAGTTTACATTTCTTTCTTCTGGGATTTAAAAATACATGTAAACTCCTTTGACCTATGTGATGTTAGTTGAGAGCTCTGCCATTATTCTATTGTGACTCAGTTGGTGCTCAGCTGCAGCAGGCTTAGTTTACTCTCCATTTGTTAGCAAAGTTTTCATTTTTCTTTCCCTTTTGGACATTCATTTATCATAAAACTGTGTACATGCAATCTTTCCTACTTTTCCTCAGCTTCTTAGGGAGTCTTTTCCTTTTGTTTCCTTTCTCTGTTTTGTTCCAGTGGAAAAAACTTCTGCTGGTTTGTCGAAAGTTCATGGATTCCATCTCTGACATCGTAACATTTCTACTGAGTCTACCCAGGGCATTTTTACATTGGCTATTTGCTTTACAGGTCATGATAATGTTTCATTATTTGTGAATGGAAAACTTATACAAACTAAAACTTAATCATTCTATATATGAGATGCAGCAAGTCAAATGGTAGTTATGACAGAAATATACTTAAGAAATTCGGACATTTAACTTTGGTATTAAAGATGGAAAATTCTGAAGTTTTTGAGTGAAATAAAAAGAAAAATACAAATTCTTCCATTTGCTATTAGATTCATCAGGTTGATTATATTATCTCTGAGCATGTAGGGCTTAGCAAGAATGAAGGGATATTTTCATATGACTATCTTAGACCTGCATACTACTGTGCTTTCCTACGAATTAAACAGAGCCAGAAGGCAGAGTACATAAAGGCAGTGGGTTCCTGCTTCTCTCTGGAGAATATAATGTGTAGAATATAATGTGGTACAGCACGAAGACCTTAGAGCTGATGCCAGTGCCTGACCCCAGCCTTCAGAACTGTGAGCTGCATGAATCTCTTTCCTCTGTAAAGTTGTCCTTTCCTTGATAATAAAGCAAGAGCTACTGAAACTATGGTCTGCTTTCTTGATTCACTTTTAATACTGTAAGCAACTGTCCTTTTTACAATATGATTGCACTCATTTTCTCATTCTTGTGTTTCTTTGGTGATTTCAAGGTTTAAAATGTCTGCCCACAACGAAGGGCAGCGCTGAAGTGTTGTTTAATGTTCTATGTGTGAGAAAACTGTCACATGTCCTATAGAGAACACATTTTAGGCAGGTTGTATTCATGATGACTCACCATGCTCTTTGTCACAAATTTAGTGTTAAGCAATCAACTCGTGTAAGCAAATGCCCATCACAGTAACCCACAAAACACAGTAATACATTAAGTAGTAAATGAAATTGTTGTGACTCAAAACTCACAGGAACCTTGTTTGTATTTTCCTAGACATTCTGATTTAGGATATAATGGACTCATTAATTCAGTGTTTTTGATGAGTCTGTAGAACCCAACTAATGGCTGCCAGTAATGTAAGGGTTCTACACACACACACACACACTTGTGCACACATACACATACTCACGCACACCCATTTCACCACTGGGCTCAGAGTCACATTTTTAATAAACCCTTCCCATGCACTGAGTTTGGTGCTGGACACTCCTCACAGTCTGATTGCTGACCTACAAAGGTCCATGTACTGTCAGAATCATGTCTGAGACCCAGCATTACACTTTACTTGTCCATAGAAAAGTTTCAAGCGCAGAGCATAAATGCTTTTGTCATGCATCTTGAAACTTCTGACCACTATCACATTGGACAACGAGTGATTTAGTTAAGTCATCTTCATATCTGTATGCAGTGTATACTTTTTAGGTTATGTAGAGAGCTGGCACATTGGAGTCCTAGGACTACTTCAGGTTTTTGGAGAATCACTGTGGTGGTAATGTGGGGGACACTTGGAAAGAAGAGTTGCAACACAGCAGGGAGGCCACAGCATGTGTCATTGTTCAACTGAAAGCACCACTTTCCTAAATGGCTGTGTTTACCAAGTTAGCTAACTAAAAAGAATAGCCATCATTTTGATATGTAAATACAAATAGAGTTTTAGTGCCACAGTCTCATATACTGATTCAGTGTTCACGTGCTCCTCTGGAGGTTTAGAAAGCAGAGACGACTGCTAGGGTATTCCTTGCTGCATTCAGAAACTCCTCAGGATTTCAGAAGCCAACAGACAATTCCATTTTATCCACACAGAGACGCGAAAATCAAATTACATAACCACTTATATTGTTATGAATTTCAATGGAAAAATACACATTCTTAGAATATAATAGTGTTTATTAATTAAATTAATCTCAAATTAGTTTATCCACTAAATTGTTCCCAACTTAGATTCATGGTCCTTGTGGGTTTATAAGCCATCAGCTACTCAACAGTTCTCTTTTAATGGCAATCACTTGGGAATATACTTTGGCATTACGAACAAAAACTAGAAATGTCTGTCCTTGACACATACGCTTTATAAAAAAAAATGCATCACATTAGCCCTCAGAATTTGCTAAAACTGTTCATACTTATATTCTTTTCTTTTTCTTTCTTTTTTTTTTTTTTTTTTTGGTTTTTTGAGACAGGGTTTCTCTGCAGCTTTTTTAGAGCCTGTCCTGGAACTAGCTCTTGTAGACCAGGCTGGTCTCGAACTCACAGAGATCCGCCTGCCTCTGCCTCCCGAGTGCTGGGATTAAAGGCATGCACCACCACCGCCCGGCTTATACTTATATTCTTCACAGTCATCTTTAGCTGGGAAGAACACAAACAGAAATGACAGTAAAATAAATTGTATTTCTTGGTGTATCCCCACTGTGGATATAGACTCACATGGAAACACAAATAATCCAGGATCACTAAAACAGTCCTGAATAATAAAAGAACTGCTGGAGGTGTCACCTTGCCAGATTTCAAGCTGTATTATAGAGCCATCGCAGCATAGAAACAGCATAGTATTGGCATAAAAACAGAATAATCAGTGCAATTGAATTGAAGACCCCGACATAAGTCCACACACTAGAATACATGATTTTGACAAAGAAGCCAAAAAATGCACACCAGAGAAAGGACAGTATCTTCAACAATTGGTACCAGTTAAACTGGATGGCTTCATGTAAAAGAGTGTAAGCAGATCCATATTCATCACCCTGTACAAAACTCAACCTCAATTTGTTCAAGTCCTTTAACACAAGACCAGATACCCTGAATCTGATAAAAGATAAAGTGGGGGAATAAACTAATTGGCACAGGAAAAGGCTTTCTGAATAGAACACTACGAGCACAGGCACTAGTAAGAATTAATACATGGTACCTTATGGAATTGTGAGGCTTCAGTAGTGAAATGGACACCTTCAGTCAGGGAAAGTGGCTCCCACCACAAGGGAAAAGATCTTTACCATTTATAAATATAATAGAGGGATAGAATCTAAACTATATAAGGAGTTTTTCAAAAATTGAAAATTAACAAAGAGAAAAGATTAAAAATGGACAGAAGTGAACGGAGAGTTGTCAAAAGATGAACAACTTAAGTGTTCAATACCCTTAGTTGTCATGGAAAGGCAATTGGAAACCACTTTGCCATTTCATCTTATTCTGGTGAGAAGAGCTGAGATTAATACAATAAATGACAGAATATTCTGGCAAGGATGTGAGGAAAAGGACACATTTCCTCATTGCCAGTGGGAGCGCGAACTGGCACAGCATATGTGGGAATCAGTGTGGTGGTTCTTCGGGAAACTGGAAATAGCTCGACCTCACCAATCTCCATCATATACCCAAAGGACCCCAACTCCTGAGTCCGAGACACTTGCTCATCCGTGCTCATTGCTGCTCTGTTTATTACCAGAAATTAGAAATAGTGTAGATGTCTATCAACTGATTAATGAATAAGAAAAATGTGATACATTTACATAATATAATACTATTCAATTGCTACAAAATATTAAATCATGAAGCTTTGAAGATAAATGGGTAGATTTTTAAAAAAAAAAAATCACCCTGAACAAGGTAACTCACAGTGACAAGTACTCTATGCTTTCTCTTAAACGTGGGTGTTAGCTTTTAGGCTTCAGTATATAGGCTACAATATAGGTAGCTTGTAAGTGGCTAAATAGGGGAGATCTCTCAAGAGACGGAAAATAAAATAATTGTTATGGAGAGAAATTGGGGAAACAAAAATAAGATTAAATTAAGGAGGGTAGAAGAGGAGGTAAAGGAGAGGCAGCTGACAGTAAAGGTCACTGGAAAAACAACACAGAAGCTCACTACTGCATAACCCCCTAAAATAAATACACATATGAAAGAGTCACTCACTACTGCATAACCCCCTAAAATAAATACACATATGAAAGAAAGTCACCAAATAGTAGGAGAGATTATGCCCCAACCAGACATTTTATGCCACCAACTGAAACCTGCATACCAGGAATGTGTTGTATTATTAGCAAAAGCAATTCCATAGAAATTGCCAAATATCATTGGTTATTGGCAAGGCTATAAGTAACTCTATGCAACTTAGATAGGGCCTTGTTGCTGAAGAAACACTTACTTATAGTATTGAACACGAGAATTTAAGGTGCTGGCTGACTGGAAACCTTACCTCTACTGAAGACTATGATGTTGTAAGTTAACAATTAATAATTAATATCCCTCATCTACAAACCCTAAGAACTACAATAGTGCCCTGAATATACCATACACTGGTGGAGGAGTGGCACAGATGTTATAGGAATGACCAACCACTTTCAGATAGGGCTTAAGGCCCACTCCATGAAATGGAGCCTATATTTGGCACTGCTAAAATGATCAAGAACCTGGGACTAGGCTGGTCAGGAAGTAGGGAAAAGCCTAATAATATTATTCTGCCAAAGAAACAATAATAAAAAAATCTCCTAATGACAAACTGATATAGCCGTAGATCAGTTTTCTCCTCAGCTCTCATTAGAAAGTTTCTTCTTACAGTATATTGTAACTAACACAGACACACACAAATGCACAATTTGTAAAGAATGAGAGACTTTGGAGCACCCAGTTATCAATGGAATGTACTCATCAATGTTCCTTCACCTGAGGCTCAGGGATCTGTGAAAGATGAGGCTCAAAGACTGTTGGAACCAGAAGTGATGAATGATAACAAGGAACCAGTTCTTCCCAATGTGACAGTACTGATACACATATAAACTCACAGTCTGTGGCAGCATTCACAAGACCTGTATAAGCTTGATCCTGTTGGGATCCCAGAACAGAGAGGGGGATGAGCACACAGGCAGGATTCTAATTGTGAGTCTATCTGCAATTGATACCCACAGGCAAAGAAAAACAGTTGTTGCCTCCAATAGAATTTCATTAGGCTTATTAACCCAAGGTAGGCTCTATGACCAGAAGTCACTGGCCATCACAATATAAGCACAATGATGTTCTTGTAGACTTTTTAAAAATTAATTTTCCCTTTTTTGAACACTTTTTTTCTTATTAGTATTTTTCTTATTTATTTTAGTTTTTGTGTGTGCGTTTCTTTGTTTTAAAGAGAAAGTGAAAGAATAGAAAGTTGGGTGGGTAGGGAGTTAGGAAGTATCTTGGAGGAATTGGAGAATTGGAGAACATGATCAAAATATATTGTACGAAAATATTTCAATGAGAAAGGGAATATTTCCATAGTCACATATAAGCACACACACACACACAATTGCGAAAATGAAATCTCTGAATAAAAGTTTAGATTTAGATAATTGGAATGAATAGCTACTTGTTGAAAAAAGTCTATTTTACCGCCAGAGAGCACTCAGGATGCTCAGTCGTGAGACTGTCATATTGAACTGTAATTACACGTGGACTTCAGCACCACAACAATACTGCATTCAACTTCTATGTTTGTTATTTCTTAGGTGCATAGAAAGAAGCCTGTTATATTGCAACTAAACTATCTCCAACATATTTAATTTTTCAGTTCTCAGAGCCTTGTCATATATCAGTCTTTCAGCCTATCAGAGTTTTCTGGAACATGTTAATCTGAAAGTCCATGGTGTGTTCCTGTCACAATAAGGTCAGAGACTCTGTTATGTGATTTGTGTTATAACCAAATAAGTTATAGAAAAGACATGATAACATGATTTCGTATAGCTAGTTTTATAAACACCCAAGTATACTATCTAAATAAAATACACCTGTCATTCAAACAGAAACATCCAAAGCATGAAAGTCATCAGGCTGTAAGAAGCATAGCCAGACCAGGTTTATCCAACTCTTAACATGAAGAGTGTAAACCTTACCCTAAACTGAGCATCTTTAAACATCTTTAAAACAGACTTGGTTTGCTAAATAGCATAGAGCTCCATACTCTGGGCCCCAGTTGGGGTTAGCTGTCCTTTTGTGCCTTTCTCTGCTAGCTCTCCTGGGAGCTATGTCTAGTTTTGTTAGTTTTTTTCATATCTCTACCATGGAAAAATTTCAAATATTCACCAAAGTAGAATGGCAAATAGATTTGATTTTTCCAACATACAACTTGAAAATTTTCAAAGTTTGCCCATGTTTTGTGTATATGTATTTCATATTGTAGACATTCTCCTGTTTTCCTGACCTGGTTATTATAAAGCATGTCCCAGACAACAGGGGATGTCAACCTTTAGCTAAGAGGCAGAACACACCTCAGTTATGAAGGAAGCTATGTTTTGCTATCTTCTTTACAAAATAATATGCAGATAGTCTTAGAGTTATGATTATTTTAATTATTTAATTATTTTAAAGCATTTATGTGTATGTGCCTGAATGCATGTATGTGCACCAATTGAGTGCAGGATCTGTTGAGGTCAGAAGAAAGTGTTGGATTCCCTGGAACTGGAGTATCAAGCAGTTTTCAGTGACCATGTAGGCACTGGGACGTAAACCCTGGTCCTCTGCAAGAGCATCAAGTAGTCTCAACTATTGTGCAATCTCTCTAGTTCTCACATTTTAAAACTTGTAGGAATATATATTCCTACAAAATATATTCAATGGAATTGGAATTTTGGGTTTTGTCCATTTCCCATACTGGTAACTATGGTATAATCCTCCCTTAAGATTGAGGATGCTAAGCAGTGATAGCAAGAAGCAGCCCAGTCATTGGTATGGGCATAGAGAAGGAGGACCTCACAGTGTGTTGTGTTGCTAAGCTCTCTCTGTAGGTCTCTTAGTCAAACTAGTAAATTGTCATTTGAGAGGCAGACTCACTAGTGAGACTTCCCTGACTCAGCCTCCTGAGTGCTGGGAAAACAGGTCTGTGTCACAGTTCCCAGTTTAAGACAGCTTTGACTCATGACATTTTCAATTTCTGATTGGATTATAAGGATATGATTTCATTACAAGTTGAACATAATCTGAATATTTTCTAAAAGTCTAATATTCTATGACTATTAAATATCTAAAATCATATACAAATATAAATATAGAACTTTAGAGGGCTTTAAAAATAGTGATTTTCCAAACACTCAAATTAGTGGAAATGTTTTTAGATTTTTTCCTTTGTAATTACATTGCTAAATCTAGATAATGTTATTAGTAATTGTTTGTGTATACATGACTTTTTAAATTTTTTTAATATACAGGTAAATAATTTACAGAATAAAAGGATATGGACTGAAATGAATCTATGCACTCCTTGGGAATACCCAGTGTTGTTGCATACATTTTTTTCCCTTTTTCCAATGAAGATATTTTATTCAGCTACCATCTTACCATCGCATATTTTCAAAGCTTAGATATCGTTCACGTTTTCCTTTTTAAAGGCAAAATATTGAGTATCTATAGCTTATAGATATATTCAGAGACCAGCAACACAATTGCCTAAACACTAATTTGAGAGTAAATTTCTTAAGACCTAAATTTTTATTCTGAAATTTTATTGAAAATTTCCCATGACAAATATTTTTTTCAATAAATATACTTTTACATTATCGTGAGGGGGAAAATTATTTTTTAGCAATTATAGCTCCATTTTGTATGCTCTGACTGCTTGATCAGAAGAATAACAGGAGAAAAACAAAACAGTCGGATGGCACCATGCACTTCAGATGCAGGGTCTGAAGAACCTGAGCTCATTCTAACCTTCGCAGTCTCCTCTGTGAGAACAGCTTTCATTGCTCTAAATTGCACCATGTAAATTTCCCAAGGAGGAAGTTACCAACAGCCCGGGCTATTGAGCTACAATGCCTATGAATCACAGCAGAAGACAAGCACGGTACCATAATCCTAAGTGTGCAGTGGTGATATGGCAGGCATAGCTTGGCCATCATAACCAACAGCTCTCTAATTAGATCTGAGACGTACTCAAGGAAATCCTGTCTCATACAATAAATCCAGCCAAGAACTCAGAGTCAGTAAAGAGGCAGAGAACCTACAACTGCCACTGTCTCATACCAGCATAATCCATAACTACACTCTATACATTTGATGTTATACCCACAGCTAAGTGTAGTTCTCAATCCTCATCAAAGAAACTTCTTTCTCAACAAATGGAGACCATACAGAAAACTGCAACCAATCCACATGCAGACTTCTAGAGCCCAGTACTGATAGATCTACAACACAGCTTCTGCACTGAAAGCCCAGGAACCATTGAAAAAGAAAAGGGAAGAAAGACTGGATGAACCAAAGGAACAGGGAGTTTGCTGTGAGCCTGTGTCTACTTCATATATCAGAAGCCATACTCATGAAGTGTCTCACCAACACAGTTGTCTAAATATGACCTGAACAACGAAGACTCCAAGCCATGCTTACATGGAAGGGAGTAAGCTCATGAGATCTCAACCCTAGACCAAGTACTACAAGCAACTAAGAAATGAGGAGAATAGGAAAATAGTCTCCTTGAGGAAGAGCATACCAATTGGTTATCTAGAAACCAAATGGTTAACCCTGAAAACTTACACATACAAGCAACATTACCTGGACTGAATGGGTTGTATTTATATATTTTGCAATATATAATATTATGTAAGGTTGGGGCAATGTGGTGGCTTAAAGAAAAATGTCTCCCAGAGAGAGTGACACTATTAGAATGTATGGCCTTATTGGAGGAAGTGTGTCACTATGGACCTTAAAGGCAGGCTTTGAGGTCTCATATATCATCAAGATTCTATCCAGTGTCTCAAGACACTTTCTGTTGCCTGTAAGAGTAGGACTCTCAGCTGCCATGTCTGCCTGCATGCCACCACGTCCCACCATGATGATAATGGACTGAACCTCTGAAATGTAAGCAAGCTGCCCCAATTAAATGTTTTCCTTTGAAAGAGTTACTATGGTCATGGTGTCTCCTCACAGCAAGAGAAACCCTAAAACTAAGACAGGCAGTAGTCAGTGTTAACATTTAAAACAACAGCAACATTGAAATGCTAGAAGAGCACTGCTTTATGAGAGAGAGAGAGAGAGAGAAAGGGGGGGGGAGGGAGGGAGGGAGGGAGGGAGGGACGGAGAGGAGAGGAGAGGAGAGGAGAGGAGAGGAGAGGAGAGGAGAGGAGAGGAGAGGAGAGGAGAGGAGAGGAGAGGAGAGGTGGAGACTTACAAGACCTGTGGACCATTCATACTTATATTGCTTCAAGTTTGGAATCTGGTTAGTTTTGGTTAATGAATAACTGGTACTTAAATATGAGATACATAATTATAAAATTGCTGAAGAAGTTCCTGGTCAGGAATTGGAAACTAAGCTCTAACTTCTGAGTGGCTCGTTGGCCTCTAATTTTTCTTCCTTCTGTGAGACACAGCGTAGTCTAGCAATTCAACAACCATGGTGTGTAAAAAGGCTGTGCCACAGAGCCTAAAATCCACTTGGGCTGCTTTCAACACACATTCACCTTTGGGGAAGGACACATCCAACCTAGACTGTTTTATTTATTTTATAGTTTAGCTTTTAAATATAATGTATTCACTTTTGATATTATACTGTAATTATATCAAGTTGCTTTTGCATAATCTATTGACAACAGTCATATCCTAACATTGCTCACCATCGTAGTTAGGACTTGCATTATCATATAATTTTACTGAGAAAGCGCACCTACACTAATCCTACTTAAAGGAATCATTAAGACCATGCCATTGTCACTAGTGATCAACTATAAGTGTAATTGCTGTAATTTAGAAGCTGTTATTAGTGAGCTTATGAGAAGTGTCCTATACTGTTCAAAACTGTAATATGGTCAGATGGTTTTGTAGATTTGGGTTTCTCACTATGCCTATGACTATATGCCATGAGATTGATTCTGACTGTTCCATTACATACTGAAATCGGAGTAACGCATATTGTACACTTCACATAACTGATCACAGAGGATCATTGGAAGCCTGCAGATAAAAACTGGGCAGTATCTTATAATCAGAGGGTGTTCTGAAAGGAAACCGTATAATATTATGCAGTTTAATAAGAAGCAAGCACTTACACTATACTTTTCTTCATTTTTTTCCTTTTATTGAAAATAGATTTCTTTTCTCACGCAATATATCCTGATTGCAGTTTCTTGTCCCTCTACCCCTCCAAGTTTCTCCCCACTCCCTTCCGGATCCACACCCTTTCTGTCTCTCATTAGAAAAGAAAAGGATTCTAAAAGATTAACAGCAAACATAGCAAAATACAATGTAAGATAAAGCAGAAATCATGACGTTTAACCTAGCAAGGCAACCAAACAGAGAGAAAAGAGCCCGAAGAGTGGGAATAAGAATCAGAGATTCACTTGTTCACCATGCTCAGGAGTCCCATAAAAATGCTAAGCTAAAAGCTATAGGATCTGGTTCAAAGGACCTGGTACAGACCCATGTAGCCCTATGCTTTTTTGCTTCAGACTCTGTGAGTTTATACAAGCTTTGCTCAGTAAACTTAGAGGGCCTTGTTCTTCTGGTGTCCATCATCTCCTCTGCTTCTGGTTCTACTTCTTCCTTTGCTTCCACAGGGTTCCCTGAGCTCTAAAGGAAGTGATTTGATGGAGATATCCCATTTAAAGCTGTGTGTTCCAAGGACTATCTATATGTAATGCCTGGCTGTGGGTCTCTGCATCTGCATCCACCTTCAGCAGGAGGAAGCTTCTCTGATGATGAATAAATGAAGTACTGATCTCTAAGAATAGCAGAATGTCATTAGGCATCATTTCATTGATACTTCCCCCCACCATTATAGGTCAGTATTATTTTGTATTACTCTAGTTCTCTGGGCTATCTAGTCTCTAGTTCTTGGTCATTCAAGCAGTGTTGGGTGTAGGTTCTATCTTGTGGAGTGGGCCTTAAGACAAATAAGGCATTTGTTGGCTAGTCGCCAATTCTGTGCCACCACAACCATAACATGTATTGTAGAAAGGACAGTTTGCAGGTTCCTTTGTGTCTGGGCTGAGTTTTTTGTTTCTCTTTTGGTAGTCTGAAGAGTATCTTCTCGCATCAAAGGCACTAGAATGTACAGGTGAAAGCTTCAAATAAGCACCAGCTAGACCTCCTCACATTCAATGCATTGTGTGGGTGTTGTCTTCAGCATTAGTGCCCCGCTGTCTGTTTACATAGAGCATCCCATTGCTTTAACACAGTCTGGATTCTTTAGGGATTTCCATGAGGCCCCATTGGCCAACAACTCAGTTGAATGCAACCCAGTATTGGAGTCTTGTTTGTTGATAAAAGATGGCTAGTTGGACTTCAGATCCCTCATTAGGATTAACTTCATATATTTTAGGAAGTTTCCACTGCACTAGGTTCCCAAATCACTCTTCAAATGTCCCTCAAACCTGATTTCTCTCTTTGCATCCCCACTCTCAACTTTATTTCTCTTCCCCCTCCCAACCTGTTTCTCCCATTCCTGCTCCACTAGCCCCAATCCACCTGTAAAATTTATTCTATTTCTTCCTCCGAGGGAGATCCATGCATATGACTAGTCCCCTCCTCTATATCTAACCTCTCTGGATCTTCAGATTGTAGTTGATTAACATTTATTTAACCCATAATACCAGATATAATTAAATACAACATACCTTATCTTTCTGATTCTGGGTTATGTCATTTAGTATGATTTGTTTCTAGTTCCATCCATTTGGCTGAGAATTTTATAATGTCATTTTTTTTAAACAGGTAAATTCCATCGTGTAAATGTATCACATTTCCTTTATCCATTCTTCAGTTGAGTGGCATCTAGTTTGTTTCCAGTTTCTGGAATAGAGCAGCAATTAACATGTTTGAGTGACAATCATACCGTATGCTCAACTATGATCATAGCAGAATTATTTGTCATAGTCAGAGACTGGAAACAACCTAAATTTCCCTAGACTGAAGAATGGATAAAGAAAATGTGTACATTTACACAATGGAGTACTACACAACAGAAAAAAATAATGACATCTTGAAATTTGCAGGCAAATGGATAGATCTAGAAAACAGCACATTGAGTGAGGTAACCCAGTCTCAGAAAGACACATATCATATGTACTCATGCATAAGTGGCTTTTAGACATAAAAGAAAGAAAATCAGCCTATAATTTACAGTCCCAGAAAAGCTAGACGACAAAGAGGATCTTAAGAGAGACATATATAGATCTAATGTATATGGGAAGTAAAAAAAAGGACAAGATCTCCTGAGTAAATTGGGAGCATGGGGATCATGGGAGAGGGTAAAGGGGAGGGGAGAGAAAGAGAGGGAAGTGAATAAAATATATAGCTCAAATAAAGCAAATTTAAAAAACAAAAAAAAAACATGGTTGAATGAGTGACCTTGTGATAGGATAAACTACCATTTGAGTATAAGCTGGATATAGAGGCTGATTGGTTCCCATCTTTCGGAGAAACCACCATATTGATTTCCATACTGTCTGTACAAGTTTACACTCCCACCAGCAACGGATGTGTATTCCACTTATACCACATCATGCCCATGAGCTGTGATGACAGCTGATGACAGCCTGCGCTGTCACTTGTGTAATTGATTTTAGCCATTCTGACAGGTGGAAGAAGAAATCTCAAAGTAATTTTGATTTACATTTCCCTGATAGCTAAAAAAGATATTTAACATTTCTTAAGTCAGGGATTTTCACCTTTCCTAATGCTTTTCAATACAGTTCCTTATGCTGTGGTGACCCTTAACCACAAAATCATATTGTTTCTATTACATAACTGTAATTTTACTACTGTTTTGAGTAGTAATGTAAATATCTGATCTGCTAGATATATGGGATCCCCAAAAAGATTGCAACCCACAGTTTGAGAACCACTACTTTGTTTTTCAGTCATTTGAGCTTTCTCCATAGAAAATTCTTTGTTTAGATCTGTACCTCTTTTTTATAATTGGATTATTTGGGTTTTTGATATCTAGTGTTTAGAGTTCTTTTTTTTTTTTTTTTTTTGGTTTTTCGAGACAGGGTTTCTCTGTAGCTTTGGAGCCTGTCCTGGAACTAGCTCTTGTAGACCAGGCTGGTCTCGAACTCACAGAGATCCGCCTGCCTCTGCCTCCCGAGTGCTGGGATTAAAGGCGTGAGCCACCGCCACCCGGCTAGAGTTCTTTTTTGAATCCAAATAATTTTATTACTCACTTCAGTAGTTTAAAAAACCTGCTGGGCGGTTGTGGTGCATGCCTTTAATCCCAGCACTCGGAAGGCAGAGGCAGGCGGATCTCTGAGTTAGAGGCCAGCCTGGTCTACAAGAGCTAATTCCAGGACAGGCTCTAGAAACTACAGGGAAACCCTGTCTCAAAAAAAAAAAAAAAAAAAAAAAAAAAACCTTTGAAATTAACTAATTAAAAAATCATTTCCTTAAAAAATCATTTTTCTCATCACAATACAGTATATGCATACAAAAGTATAAAATACAGATTAAATTACTTGAAGCAAAACTTCCCCTTACTATGCACAATATATTATATTTCAGTATTTTTTATTTATTTTTTCATTCAAAAATTTCCACTTCCTCCCCTCCTCCCATTCCCCTCCTGCTTTCCCACTCACCCTCCTCCCACCCCCTCTAGTCTTTAGAGAGGACAGGGTATCCTGCCCTGTGGGAAGTCCAAGGCCCTCCCTTCTCCATCCAGGCCTAGGAAAGTGTGTGTAGAAGGAGCAGCTGGCTGTGTCCCGCCACCTGGCTAGCATTACACCCAAAATAATTACATGGAAACTCTATTCTTTTAAACACTGCCTGGCCCATTAGTTTCAGCCTTTTATTGGCTAATTCTCACATCTTGCTTTAACCCATATTTAGTAATCTGTGTAGCACCACGAGGTGGTAGCTTACCGGGAAGGATCTTAACCTTCGTCCATCTTGGAGAGGAGAGCTATGGTGTCTGCCTGAGGCGTCTGCCTTACTGCCTTCTTCCCAACATTCTGTTCTGTCTATTCCACTCACCTAATTTTCTGTCCTATCAAAGGGCCAAGGTAGTTTCTTTATTAACCAATGAAAGTAACACATAGACAGATGACCCTCCTCCATCAGGTGTGCATCCAAACAGACTAGGATCCAAAAAAGCCAGTACATGCAGGAGGAACAAGTCCCAGTGCCATTTTCAATGGCTTCTCAGTCAGCCCCCATTGTCAGCCACATTCAGAGAGTTGGGCTTGATCACATGCTCATTCAATCCCAGGCAAGCTGGATTTGGTGAGCTCCCATTAGATCAGGCACACTGTCTCAGTGTGTGGACCAACCCCTTGTCCTCCTCCTTCTGCTCTTCAACTGGACCTTGGGAGCTCAGTCCCGTGCTCTGATGTGGGTCTCTCTCTCTATCTCCATCCATTGCCGGACTTGCTTGGTTAGAGCTACCCCAAGATTTTTTTTTTATTATTTGTAGCTATTGTGAAAGGCATTTCCCTGATTTCTTTCTGTGTCTGTTTGTCATTTGTACATATTAGAACTCCCAATTTCTGTGAGTTAATTGTGTAACCAGCTACTTTGATGAAAGGTTTTTGATCAGCTATAGGTGTTCCTGGGTGGAGTTTTTAGGGTCACATGTATGTCATCATATCATTTGCAAGTAAGGAGACACTTTCACTTCATTCTTTCCAATTTATACTCCTTTGATTCCCTTCAATTATCTTATTACTCTAGATAAGCCTTTAAGTATTATATTGAATAGGTATGGAGAGAGTATACAACTTTCTTTTCGCCTGATTTTAGTGGAATTGCTTTGAGTTTCCTTCCTTTTAAACTGATGTTGACTATAGGCCTGCTATAATAAACTGACTTTTCTATGTTTAGGTATGTTCTGCTATTCCTAATCTCTCCAGTACTTTTTTTCATGAAAAAGTGTAGAATTTTGTCAAAGGCCCTTTCTGTAGCTAAATAGATGATCGTATGGTCTTTTCTTTCACTTTGTTTACATGGCAGACTACACTTATTGGTTTTTATATACTGAGTCATCACTGCATCTCTGGGATGAAGCCTACTTGATCGTTATGTGTTACTATATTTGGTTTGCAAGCATTTATTAAGTATTTTTGTAACAATGTTCATAAGTGAAATTGATCTATAATTTTCTTTCTTTTTTTAGGTCTGTATGTTGTTTGGATTTCAGGGTAATTATGACCTCAAAATGAAATGTTTCTTTTATTTCTATTTTGTGAAATAATTTGAGGACTATTGTATTAACTCTACTTTAAAAATCAGGTAGAATTTTGTGCTAAAACAGTCAGGTTCTGAGCTTGTTTTGGTTTGGAGATTTTAATGACTGCTTCTTTTTCACTAGGGGTCTACTTAACTTGCTTATCTGATCTTGACACAACTTTGGTAAGTGGTATGTATCAAAAAATTATGTTTCTTTTAGATTTTCCAATTTGAAGGAGTATAGCTTTCTAAAGTATGTCTTTGTGCTTCTCCAGATTTTCTCAGTGTCTGTTGTTATGCCCCCCTTTCATTCTTACCATTTTAATTTGGATATTCTCTCTGTCATTTACTTACTTTGGATAAAGGTTTGTTAATTCTCATTTTTTAAAAAAAGCCAACTCTGTTTCATTGATTTTTTGTTTTTTGTTTGTTTGTTTCTATTTTATTGATTTCAACCATGAGTTTGATTATTTGCCATCAAGTACTCTTGGTGATTACTTCTTTTTCTTCTAGAGATTTCAGACATGCTTTTAAGTTGGTACTATGAAATCTCTTCAATTTCAAGTGGCTTTGTTTTTAATTACATACTCAGTGCTATGAACTTGCCTCCTAGAACAACTTTCATTGTGTTCTGTAAGTTTGGATATGCTATATATTCATTTTCATTGAATTCTAGAAAGTATTTAATTTCTATGTTTGCTTCTGTCTTGAACCATTTTTCATTCCGTAGAGACTTGGTCAGTTACCATAAATTTGTAAGCTTCCTGTTATTCCTATTGTTTTTTCATATTCAGCTTTAATCTGTGGTAGTCTGGTAAAATGCAGGGAGTTTTTCTTAATTTTCTTGTATCTGTTAAGACTTCCTTTGAGTCTGAGTATGTGGTCAATTTTGGAGAAAGTTTCATAAGATGCAGAGAAGAAGGTACAATCTTTTATGTTTGGGTGAAATATTCTGACAGATTACATTTTATAAGAACAAAAATGTCCTCAATTTAGTTACTACTATATGAGATTAAGATTGGAAATTTGTCCTGAGAAATCTTTCAAAGAATATTCTTTTACTTACTCAACCGACATCTGTGTTTTGCTGAATGTGAGCCTTGATGTGTGGAGAGTCTGGGAGAGCCTATCTAGTGTGGGTGGGCTTGTGGAAAATGTGTGAAACCATATGACTGTGGAATCTACAAGCTTGCATAAAACACTGTAATGTTCTGATCTCATCCTGAACAAGGACAAGTCAAATACTCCTTCAAATGGTAATGGCCTAGCATGCCATAGAGGAAAACTAGAGCTGACTGGTTAGGGAAAAGGAAAATCTGGAGATCGTCACCTGGAGCAAAGTCACAGAGGAGAGAATCGGTCTCAGATCACAGGAAGGCTGAGTGTGCAGGTCAAGAGCAGTTTAATTCCAAGATCAGGTGTTCTGGATCCTTCTCTTTGCACTTGGAAGCTAGTTACAAGCACAAAGACTTTAAAGGCTTGTTTAAAGTCAGCATTGGCTTCTGCTTAAATGTTACTCAAATTTTCACTAGAGTTGAAAGTGTCTCTTGGAAGCCATTTAATTTGTTACCCATCTCAATGGATCTATAACATTTTTCTTATTTTGTTAGACAAGTGTTATCGCTGTGGTGCCCAGTATTCTCTGGGGGGAGCATCAGTATATGTAAGGGAAAGTTTTTGTATAGGAGGGGGATGGGAGGAACAAGCTCTCTCTCTCTCTCTCTCTCTCTCTCTCTCTCTCTCTCTCATTAACACATCTCTACTGCTTATTCCATGGTTTGGCTAATACTCCTCCTTAAGACATAGTGCATTTCAATTCTTTAACAATGTACTCCCCTTCAGTGACATCAACAACTTCAATTACAACCTTGCAGTTGTTGCCATAGCTTCCTGAAACCATGCTGGAGTTTTCCTGTCATGAACAGCCAAGATCTTTCTTTCCTTTTGGTAATGTAATGAAGATTGAGTATTGTTGCAATTTACAGATTGATGGTGTTTAACGTATTTGTCCACTTAAAAGTGGAAAGCAGAGTAGGGCTGGTTTGGGCAGGTACATTGGAGTGTTTGGTCTAGCCTAGCAGAAGGCAATAGAAGTGTAGGTCCAAGAAGCAAGTAAGTACTTAAGGGCCTATGCAGTTTTATGAACTTGCTCTGCTTCTTCTCATGATGCTGCTTTTCTCTAGGCTTAGTGTGTGCTTGGTAGCTCCGTGAAATGGAAACAGTAACCACCCCATCCCACAGGGTTTGCTTGAGTATCAAACCACTTACTTTTCCATGAGACTTAAGCAGTGTCTGGCAATCAGTAAGTTCATTTTCTTCCTTGTGATATAAATGTCCAGTGCACATTTGATAACTATTTACTGAGTACATAAAAAAAAGTGAGAACAGTAATGGAAGAAATTGTGCCAATGGTATATTTTTGCTTATGGTACATACTACCAATACAAAACACATACACATAACACACATGTAGCCAATATAATCACATGCCACACATACACTGCACACACCATGTCCATGCATCATACTGAACACCATAAACATGTGCCCCTATGTATATGTCATATATAGTAGTCACATGCATTATGCAAAGAAATATAACAAAAATATACATTATGTCCACACACATACACACATGCACTACCACATCATGTGTGAACCATGCCTCTATATACATCATGGACTCATGTAGCTACCCTGCATCCCCCAGACACATACACCACAATAAGCATACATCATACTTGTGTCACACACATTAATACATATGTAATGTATACCACACATATGCATCCTCATCCATACCATAAGCACATACCACATTTATACATATACCATATAACACAGGTCCACACTACACCCATGAGACCATATTCTGTCTCATTCTTGTTATGAACTTTCCTATGTGTCTGTTCCTAAGTGAATTCTTGATATCACAGCAAGATTCACCATTAGCTATTCTCTAAACAAAGTCTGGAAGCAGGGTTCTGTGAAGTGTTCAACAAGGAAAATTTTAGGAGTTCTAAAAAAAACTCTGTGGTTCAGTAAAATTGAGCCTAACCAGTGTGCAGTGTCCTGTTGAGCCAGATACACTGATGTAGCATTTCCTGAGCAAAGCTCCTGACTAGGATGTTGGGATCAGGGAAACCCATGGTCGGATCTGAAAAGCAGAGCTTGCAGAGTGAGCAGCACTGCTGAAGCAGTCTGGCAGAGGGCAACGGAAATCTTTTGACCCAACTTTTAAGTCATGTTAAATGAACGCCTTCGACCATATTTATTAATGCAAGATGTAAGACTGAGGAGATCTGTATATTAAACATACAGTTAAGAGTCTTACTACTTTGGCTGTACTAAAGAGAGCTTACTTGGCACAGTTTGGCACAGCTGACGAGCCAGATCCTCGTAACTCTGCCGGTATGTTTTCAAATCGACCTAAAGCCTACCTTGAACACTGCACTCCTATTCACTTTCAACGTGGCATCTTTAAATGAATTTGAATATATCCTCTGTTAAAACATCTGAACAATTTGATCTACAAGTACTGCCTCTGGGATCAGCAGCTCAGATTCGCTCTGTCTGTGGGTAGTTTTTCTAAGTGAAGGGGAAAAGGAACATGTTCTTTTTGTATGGTGGGGGTGTGCCAGGGTCTCTGAACTACGTCTCTGAAGACAGTGCAATGCCCTTTGGGAACGGTGACTGTGGGTGCCATTGCTGGTCACAGAACTTTGTTCTTTTGTTTTTTTCTTTTTTTTTTTTCTGGTTTTTCGAGACAGGGTTTCTCTGTGGCTTTGGAGCCTGTCCTGGAACTAGCTCTTGTAGACCAGGCTGGTCTCGAACTCACAGAGATCCGCCTGCCTCTGCCTTCCGAGTGCTGGGATTAAAGGCGTGAGCCACCACCGCCGGGCTAGGTCACAGAACTTTGTACTGGTCAAATGTTAGCAGACGGGCCATTACGGGGTCTTTCTTGTTCTGAAACTCAATGGGTGACCTGATATTCGCAAGGTGACCACAATCTTAGATATGATGCCATGGCACCTACGGAGAAGCATGTATCTGTAGAGCGGGAAAGCTTCTGTCCCAGTAGTTAGGAAGAAAATAAAACCTACATGGCAAAATACACATTCAAATTTATGGACGAATAAAAAAGCAGAGAATTCTTGGTGGACTTGATTGAAGTTATTCCAGAAACTGCCCCCTGGTTAGAATGGAGCCACTCAGCCTCAGCAATGGCAGTGCCTTTCAGAAGTCCATAATCGGACTTTCCTCCCATCGTCAGAGATTTCTTCAACTACTTATCGACTGAGGTGCATAATCTGGTGTCAAATGAAGACATACACGACCAAGTCTCTGGGCATATATCTGAGAAGGGAAAACGTTATGACAGTTAATTTTTCAAATATTTATATTTAAACTGTACATTAGAAAGAACAAAGTAGGTGTGAGTTGAACAGTAAGACGGGCACAGTGAAATTATGATATGGAAAATTTTGTGATTTTACAGAAAAATAAAGGTGCAGTATAAGTTCTTCTGAGTCATTCATGGAGGCATTCGGAAAACGCCAAATGTAATATAGGCTAAGTCCCAAACTTCTAATCCTTGGTAGAAAGTATCCTAATTGGAAATATGAGAAAGTTACTTAATGGGGTTTATTCAAAATTAGAGTGTACTTAAGAGGAAAGAAATAGGGTGAAGAGAGCAGGGATATCTGTGAAGTTTAGTTCTGGAAAATATGAAAACAGTCATGCTGTCTCAGGTGTAGAAATTTCAATATTTTTACATCAGCAGCAAAGTACTTTCCCAAGAAAGGATTTCAGGTAAACATGCCTCACCTGGTCGACACGTTCGTCTGGGTTCCTGCAATGCTAATCCACTGATGTACACCTAAAGATTTCATGAAAGCAGAGTCATGCTGGGATGTCAAAACAATGCTTCCACTGAAGAACAAAGACAGACTATTCACAAAATGAACTTTAACTCTTCCAAAGAGGGAAGGAGACACATTTGTACAAGCTTCCTTCATGTCTGTTTTTTTTTCCAAATAAGAAAGAAGTGTAGCAGAGCAGCCTGAGCAGGGAGATGCAGCTACAGAAGTGGGTGTGAAGCAGGAATGGTAAACCCTTCTGTCAGTACACCTTTCCCTTGCTCTCACAGCCCAATTATCTCTGCCTAACACAAGGTTTGTTTAGAATTTAAAAGGTATTTCTTAAATGAAATAGTCACTAATGTTTACCCCGTCAATTATCAGATTTCAAGATACTGAGTACTAATCTATACATATCTATTGGTGTCAGCTTGTGTATAGAACATATATAATATAAATACTCATATATGCAATTACATTTGTCTATAAAAAAATCAAAAGCCTGATAAGAAGAAAGAAAAAAGTTAAATTAAGTTTCTCTATATGCCTCAGAGGGAAAACTTTTGTACACTATTCCATTTTCCTTTAAAAGTGTCTGGATCAGATTGTGTGTGTGTGTGTGTGTGTGTGTGTGTGTGTGTGTGTGTGTGTGTGTGTGTGCATGCCTTTCTCTCTCTTCTCTCTCTCTGTGTGAGAGAGAGACACACACACAGAGAGAGAGAGAGAGAGACAGACAGACAGATAGACAGACAGAGACAGAGATAGAGAGACAGAAACAGAGACAGACAGAGAGGGACTTGAGAGAGGAGAATGAGGGGAGAGATGTGTATGGCACCTCCCCTACCTGGGCACCTCCATAAACACAGCAGCTTGATACCTCTGTGTGGTCAGGAGAACACAGGCAGGTGTTGGGTCTCTCCCATCTTTGTGGTATTCTGAATGCCATCGGATACAGATGGCTAGGAAATGAGAAATCTGCCACTCACGTGGAATGGAAAGTTTTAGGAGGTTAAGGATGTGGACAGTGGACAGTTGATGCCTGAGGACGAGACTCAGAATGATTTTCAGGGTTACTTGTTTATTATTACTCTAAAAGGAAAAAAATCAGAAAATAACAACAGAGCTGCTAATCTATTTTGACAGGCAAAGCACCAAGGATCCTTCTGTTTCTTTTTGATAGTTATAATAATTTATATGAAAGATTTTTAAAAATACCTTCAGAAGCCACCGTAAAGCTAGAAGCAGACAAATGTTGGTCTTAATTGAGAGTTTTAATTTTCATGCGAAGAGGGCACAATTTGGGTAGCTTGCCTTACTTTAGGACTGGTGATTTCAGCATTCTGTGGGACATGGAAGAAAGTTCTTTGTATTCTAGGCCTATGTAAGGAGGAAAATGAGGGAATTCTTGCTCCATATATTACAAACTTGGAAGGCTAGCTGGGAGCCTGTGTAAAGAGTAAAATGGTGCGCTTGCTCCATGGAGCGCAGCCTTGGAAGGCCTGCTGGAAACCTTTATGTTTGCTCAAGTGAGCTTCAAAACTGTAAGGTTTGGGTCTGTGAGTTTAGATCAAATAGTGTTTCTTTTGTGAACTTGAGTGTCCCTGTTTGTAAATGTTTAAAATTATAATACCTTCTTGATGAATTTGCCCTTTAATTAGTATGAATTATCATTCTCTATCTTTTCTGAGTAGTTTTGGTTTGAAGTTTATTTTGTTAAGTATTAAAATACTATGCCTGCTTGTTTCTTAGTTCCATTAACTTAAAATACCCTTTTTTCCCCATTCATTTACCCAAGGTGATGTTTGTCCTTAATGGTGAGGTGTGTTTCTTAGAGGCAGCAAAAAGATGGATTCTGTTTTTTAACAGCTGTCAGTCTGTGTCATTTAACTAGGGATTTGCAACTGTAAATATTGAGAGTTATTTTTGATCAATATTTATTAATGCCTGTCATTTTATTGTTTTGGCATTGTTTTCTTAAACCTTCTTTTGGTTAATTATTTTGTTATTATTTATTCCTTATGACCTCTAAGGTTTGTTGGATTTTCTCTTCAGACTGAAGTTTTACCTTTAGAATCTTCTATAAATCTGGCATGGTAGAAATAAATACTTTAAATCTGTTTTTATCACGACACATTTTTTTTCTGTCTCATTCAACTGATAGTTTTTCTGGGTATAGTATCTGGGTTGGCATCTGTAGTCTTTCAGAATGTGCAGAGCACCAGTCCAGACCCTTGTGGTTTTCAGTCTCTTACGGAAGGCAAGTGTTATCTTTATGGACGTGACTATATATGTGGTTTGTTCCTTTTGTCTGGCATCTTTCAGTATCCTTTCTTTATTCTATACACTTAATGTTTTTAATATTATATGTTACAGAGAGTTTTTTCTGGTACTATCAGGTGTCTTTTATGCCTCATTATGATATCTATTTCCCTGGACCTGGGTAATTTTCTTCTATGATTTTGTTGAAAATATTTGTGTGACTTTTACCTGAGTTTCTTTTCTTGCTTCTATTAATAACTTTGGACTTTCATTGTTTCCTTGGCTCTGATTCTACAAAAAAAAAAAATCCTTAACTCCATATGAGTCAAGGACATCAACATAAGACCTTATGCTCTGAATTTGATAGAAGTGGCAATAAAGAATACACTTTAACTTATCACAGGAAATGACATTTTTAAAAGAACTGTGTTGGCACTGGCATTAAGACCAATGATTAGCCAATGGAATCCCGTGAAACCGAAAAGCTTCTATACAGCAAAGGACACCACCATTTAGGTGAAAAGGAAGCCTACAGAATGGGAAAAGATCTTTACCAAATATATGTCTGAGAGAGGATTAACGTCTAGAATATACAAAGAACTCAAAAAAAAATCTCAAGGAAGCAAATAGCCCAATTAATACATGGGGAATGAAATTAAATTGAAAGTTCTCAAAGGATGAAAAATAAATGTCTGAGAAACACTTTTAAAATGATCGGCATCCTTAGCAATTAGAGAAATGCAAATAAGACTACCCTGAAATTTCATTCTACATCAGTAATAATTGTCAAGATAAAAAAAAAACAAAAAATAAAAACAAATGACAGCTCATACTGGTAAGGACACAGGAAAAGGGGAATGTTTATTCGCTGCTGTGAGAGTGCCAAGTGGTGTAACCACTGTGAAAATCAGCGCAGAGGTTTCCTTTTAAAAACTGGGGATATATCTACCCCAAGAACCATATATACCATTCTTGAGCATTTTACCCAAAGGATTCCACAGCCTACTATAGAGATAGCCACTCATCCATGTTCATTGCTCCTATATTTACAATAGCCAAAAATACTAGCAACTCAGATGTCCATCAACTGGTAAATGGACAATAAAATATGATACATTTATGAAATGGAAAATTATTCAGCACTAAATAAGAACTAAAGTATGAAAATTGCAGGTAAATGAATGGAGCTAGAAAAATAAATCATCTTTAGTGAGGTAACCCAGACCCAAAAAGAAAAACACTAAGTTTCCTTTTATATGCAGATGTTAGCTTTTATCTTGAGATATGTGTGCATTTGGTATAACGGGAGGTGAAGAAACTAGAAAGGGACCACAGGAAGGAGAGGAACTTTTAAGCAATGGGAGATAGAATATAGTGTTATAAAGGGGTAGAGGAAAATTGGAATAGGAATGGTTAGAGGAAAATAGGGAAGGAAGGTCAGGGTGGGGGGGGGAATATCAAGAAGGAAGATTAGCACTAAAAGCCTTTCTAAAAAGCTATATTGAAACCTAGCACAGAAGATGATTCCTAATATAAATACATAAAAAGAGTTTAAATGGAGTTTTGCTATAATGGTGGGACAACTACCAACTAAATACTATATGCCATCAATTAAAAGCCCCATTACTAGGAAGAATTCACATTTTTATGAGTTGTTGGCTGGTTGGATCCCATAGACACCTATAGATTATAGGCTGTGCTATTGCTCTTGGTTATCCTTTAGCACACAGAAGTAAGATCGTGTATCTGAGGACACTACCTACTCATGGAGAAATAAAGTGGATAATTTATCTCTATTGCCTATCATTTTAGGGTCGTAGTCCTAAAAGGTATTAGGTGTGCTATTGGAGGGAAAAGGTAATTACCAGTCTTACACAGTCATGAATCCCAGGAGCTACAGTGACATATTTGGCAGGATAAGTCAATTGGTACAAAAATAACATAAACATTACAGGAGTAACCAGTGGATTTAAGGCTAGCTTCATGAACTAGTACCCATGCCTGATATTTTTAATGGAGCCAAGAATTTTGGGGTATACAGGTCATAGAACCAAAAGAAGAACACACTACTATTGTTCTGCTAAATGACCATAGTATAAAAATGACTACTAATGACATATTGCTATGCTCATATATCAGTACATCTTTCAATTCTCAACAGTTCTAATTAATTGGAGCATAGGTCAATAAAAAAGAGACATACAAATGGTCAACATGTAGAGAATAAGAAACTTTGGAGTTCTCAGTCTTAAATGGGATGTCCATACCCACTTTGCTGTCAATGTGCAGGAAATTTAAAGAAGTGAGACAGGAAATTTGTAAAAGTCAATAATAGCTGATAAACAGTATTTTATGTACACAACATGAAAAACACGCTTGCAAGCTAACAGCAATTGTGACAACTTGCACAAGACTTGCACAGGGCCAAGCCAAACAAAATCCGTGTGTTAAGAGTATGCACATAGTCCCTCCTTTAGTTAAGGAGATATTGTCATTTGACATCTGCTTCAATAGGCAGAGTCCATTTTCTTTAATGGCGTGGTCTATGGTATATTAATCATACTCCAGGACAGGCCCCAAGTAGTGTTGGCCAGCAAAAACTGGAAATGGTTGATGGAAAATAAGAAGGAAATCAGTTGAATGAGTAGAGAGGTAGGGATGTATCTGAGAAGAGTTTGGGGTAAATGTGTCAAGCTTTCTTATGTGATATCCTGAAAGAAATAATAAAAGTATTATTTTAAAAAGCTACATGAGTTGGCAGCATTCTGCCCCAGGAGGAGGCACTAATACAGATAGTACAGATACCTGCGTCCTTGTTTGGGGATGCAGATTCTGGCCTGCACATTGCCTTCTATGACTCTACTTGGAAAGAGATGAGATATGGGTTTAGAGGAGTCCTTTCACCACCCAGGATTTTCCTGAAGAAACCCTTTGTGACCATCTTTCTGCCCTTTCCACCTCAGAAAAAAAATTCTAGAAATACTATGGATCTTTAAGACTAACTCCTAACATCAATTATCCCCACCTCTCGTTGGTCATGCTCACAGTATTTTGAGAATGAAACTATGTACAAAATCAAAAGGCAAAAATGTCTGATGGACATAATGAGCTGTATCTTGATCTGGGCATATTTAGTGTAACATGAGGAGGCCAGGCCTGCTTGTTTGGGTTTCTGTCCAGCCCGGTACCCCACAACTGTTTAGCCCCAAAGAAAATCACACATAGGTCTCTAAAGTTATAAAGCTGATTGGCCCATTAGCTCTAGCCTCTCATTGGCTAACTCTTACATCTTAATTAACCCATTTTTCTGATCTGTGTTAGCCATGTGACTCAGTACCTTTTTTAGTGGTTGCAGATCACATCCTGCTGCTTTGGTGGTCTGGGCAGGAGTGGGAGGAAGCAACATCCTCCTTCCCAGAGTTCTCCTGTTCTCATTACGTCATTTCTCCTTCCTGTCTAGTTTTCCCACCTATACTTTCTGCCTGGCCAATCGGCATGTTTTATTTAAAACATGATTGACAGAATACAGACAATAACTTAGTGCAAGTGCTGGACTGTTCTGGACATGGGCCAAGCCTCTAAATATTATCAGTTATCATTGTCCCATACTCAGTGGCCTGCAGAGCTGCTGTTGAGAGGCCTGCTCCAATAAGACAGAATTATACAACAGCCTTTTGATAAGAGCACCTTCTAAAACTGAGTTCTTAAAACATAAGCAATCAAGCTTGAATTGGAAACAAGTGACTGGTGAGTCCCCTACAGCTTGTCTTTCCACTAAACTTCCAGGAAAAACACCTCCTTTATTGGAAATAAATATCAATTAATATTTCAATTTGGTGGAAGAAAAATCTTTTGATTTTTCTACAGTGCTAATGTGTGTTTCTGGAAGGATAGTGCCCTGGAACCTTAATGTTTACCGCACTTGTCCTCCAAAAATCCAGCTCCTTGAGATGACTCCAGTGAGTCTGGAGGGGAAATTAAAAATCTCCTGAGAGAAGTTTGCAAAGCCAGGCTGTAAACCTCTGCTTCTTTCTTTTTCCTTACAGTGTGCTCTCTCCAAGTTGCTCTGGGCAAAATCCCCTTTCATCAGGCTGTGGGATAAATTCAAAGTGAGTAGCAGAAATGACAACTTATCTTTATTTCTACATGGAAATGTGGTTTCTCCAGATGTTTCTAATGTTCCAAATATTCAACCCTGAACAAGGCCACTGGTCTAAGAGGTTGTGCTTAGTGATGGTGCTTCTGTGTTACACACATACGCACACACACTGCACACACACACACACACACACACCATACATACACACACACCACACATCACACACACATACCACACACACACCACACACACACACACATGCACACACCACACAAACACACATACGCACACACACACACCACACACAGACATACACACACGGCACACACACACACACACACACCACACATCACCCACATACGCACACACACACACCACACACACATACGCACACACCACACACACACACACACACACACACACACACACCAGTGACATAGCTTAAATCTGAATACAAAAGAGCATCTGAAGTGAAACTTTTCTTCTTGGCCATGGTGACTGGTTAGACATAGATGCCAGGCAACTGCCTTGTTTATAGTCTAACTAGCAGTGTGAGAGCCTCTGTTCAACCCAGAGCATGGAG
This sequence comes from Arvicola amphibius, assembly GCF_903992535.2. Classification (NCBI taxonomy): domain Eukaryota; kingdom Metazoa; phylum Chordata; class Mammalia; order Rodentia; family Cricetidae; genus Arvicola; species Arvicola amphibius. The sequence goes on along the minus strand of NC_052056.1, from coordinate 112,724,152 downwards.
GAGTGGGTGAATCATTCCCAAGGCTGATTTCCAAGACCACAGTCAATCAGAACATCGACCCAGAAGAGACATGAAGAGAACCCCACACCACAGGAAAGCCTCCTGTGTGCTGAGGCTCTAGAGATCCAGAGCAAAGGGATGGAGAGAGACAACGCTTGCACAGCTGGCATATGGCTTAGCTAAAACAACTCTTCAGGATTTAACTTTCCCATAGGGAAGGGATAGAAGCTGTGGCCAGAATATGAGGCCTTCAGAAGAGTGTTATGATAGTGTAGGCTACTGACTGTGACACTTGACATTTATAGATAATCACCTATAGGATTTTTTTATAAAGCACACGTAGCATTTCTTCCATGCTGATATTAGTGAGTTTCAGTGTGTGTGACATTTCACAGTGCACACTGACCAAACTCGGCAGCCCACTATCTACCTTACACTGTTTCCCTAACCTTTAGTAATCATTGTTTAACATTATGATTTTTATTTTTTAAACCTTCTAATATGAGAGATGGCATGTGGCATGTGGTATTCTGTGTCTGGCATCATGACCTCCAGTTTTGCCCATTTACCTTCAGATATCAGGGTTTCATTCTTTAGGACTCAATAATATTCCAATGTATAACTATACAAGTTTTTATTTACCAAGGAAATCACCAAATGTTTATGGGGTTGATTAATATCTAAACATGTACAGGTAGTTTCCTTGGTGTCATGTAGTAAGCATTTTTGTATTGAAATCATTTTCATATATCTGAAAAAGAAGGCCACGGATGGCTTTGGGACTTTTCTGCTGTCTCTAACGTTGACTGAAAGAGTCAGGAGGGCACTTCTGTGAAAGCCCAATGCAGATGTAATTGCTAAGCCAGTGACTTCATGTCTGCCCTTGAGCTGGACAAGGAGGTAAGCGGGCTTCACTTTCATTCCTTCCCTCCTGTCAAGGGCTCAGGTCTGGAGACAGGGCTGAGCAAGATACCTTGATTATAGAGATCATATTTGGATAGTAACGCCCCAAACAATTGCCTCAGTCAGGCATGGATACTCTTTGCATTCACTCCAGGACCTCCTGACTCTCCAGCGCAGCTCTTAATCAACCCCCTTTGCTAGGGGCATACCTAACAAGAGTTAACGGGAGGAATCAGCTGTTCAACATAGCTAATGAGTATTCTAGAACATTTTAGAATGAAAATGCAATGTCCTAGATTTTTAGTACGTATTTGGGGGGAAAGGTTATCTTGTGAAGTCAAATGACTAACATGAAACACTTTTATTATCAGCTTTTAGCTTCTTCGGTCTAGTTTTTAGGCTTCCGTGTTTACTTAGTACTTTAAATATGTCATCTTGTGGTTCCTGGATATCAAAAATGCTTCTGTGAACAATAAACAATGCCAACACTCTGTTGTCCTGTACTGAGTGTGTCTTTTCTAAATTTCCCTCCCTGAGTGAAGTGGCTGAAGTTTTAGAAAAAAGTTAATGAATACAGAACTCTTCCCCACCAATTACATACTGGCACATATCTGTCTGCAGTTGGATCCAAACAAATTGGTAATGTTGATCATTGCCTTATCTGACAGTCCAGTGGTTTCTATTTTTATTTCTTTAATATTGATAATAAAACAAAGACTTCCACTTATCTATCTAATTTCCCTTTTATTTCTGTGAATGATAGGTAGTAGTTATTGTTATTAACTCGATAACTCATAGAAAGGAGATGAAGTAGACAGTGGGGAACTCTAATCAAATTCTAGGTGAATTGACTTCTGATATTTAACTCTACCGTACATGACCTACTCATCCTTGTGGGAGTAGCTACCAGTGTCCACAGCAACCAACTCTTTGCTTAAATCTCAAGGAAAGGTCAAGTAAATTCTCATAATTCTCATGAATTCTCATTATCTCTATTTTTGTGTTTTGTGTCCAGTCCCAGATGAGAATGTTGGCAAGAGTAGCAGTCATGGACATCAGGTGGCAATTGTGTTCATGAGTAAAATAAGTTAATTGATTCTATTCTCCACTTTCAGTTCTGATTATATATACTCGGAAACAGTACCTTTTGCTTTTCTAAGTAAATGCATTTGCTTCTGTTTAAAAAAAAATTATTGCACTGCTTCATAGATAAAGTTTGTGGGAAAAGAATCAAAAGTTAAGCAGTGGGCGAAAGGGGAGGAAACAATAAGCCTTAGCATTGGAGCTGGAATTTGATGAACCACTTCTGACTTTACAAGTTGGCCTTGTAAATAGTTGTACATGTTATGTATGTGGAACAGTATTTTTTACAAGGTGTTCTCATGTTGACTAGATTATCATGTACTTCAATGGTTTGTAAATCTGAGGGTCATCTTTATGACTTTGGAGGTTGTGTATGTCACCATATGGATATGCCATCTACACATATTCATCTATGAGGCAAACTTCTCTATTTCTGTGTTAGGCCACTTTATGTCAGTCACGGACAAGGAAGAGATGAGAGACCTATAAGAGAAAGAAGAATACTTCTTTCCCATAGATAAAATAGTATTTTCAGACTTGACTCTAGAGGGGTTCCCAGGTTTCTAGGGAGATGCCCCCAGCTAGTTCCTTGGGCAGCTGAAGAGAGGGAGCCGGAAAAGGCCAGATCCTATAGCCATACTGATGAATATCTTGCATATCACCATAGAACCTCCACCTGGCGATAGATGAAGAAAATGACTGAGCCCCACATTGGAGCACCGGACTGAGCTCCCAAAGTCCTGATGAGGAGCAGAAGGAGGGAGAACATGAGAAAGAAAGTCAGGACCATGAGGGGTGCATTCACCCATGGAGACTGTGGGACAGAACTAACGGAAGATCACCAACTCCAGTTGGAATAGGACTGACGGAACATGCGACCAAACCGGACTCTCTGAATGTGGCCGACGGTGGAGGCTGACTGAGAAGCCAAGGACAATGGCGATGGGCTTGGATTCTACAGTGTGGACGGGCTCTGTGTGGGCCTTGTCAGCTTGGTTGCTCACCTTCCTGGACCTAGAGGGAGTTGGGAGGACCTTGGACTTAACATAGAGTAGGGAACCCTGATGGCTCCTTGGTCTGGAGAGGGAGGGAGTCGGGGTATGGGTGGAGGGGAGGGGAGGGAAGGGGGAGGAGGATGGGAGGAGATGGAAATTTTTAATAAAAAAATGAGAAGAAAAAAATAGTATTTTCAGTAGGGAAGAGGTGAATTTTAAACCCATTTTATAGTATCAATGTGTATAAGTTTAACATCATATTCTACTTTAAGAAATAAAGTGCTTAGTTTTGATATCAGTGAGAATGAAATTCTGGCACATGTTGGCAAGAGGTTCCTGCACCTACCTACGACTACCTTCACTGTTGCTGCCTGTCCTCTCAGTCTCCACAGAGTTGATGAGATAGAGGGCATTTTTTATCTTAGGACCTTGTAAGCTGTTTGCAGTTTCAACTGTAGTCAGCGGGATGATCTCCCCTGGCTATTCCTTCTGCTGATAAAACAAGACCAGAACAGCCTGGATTAAGACATGACTGCATCCATTGGTTGTTTTAAAAGGTAGTATCAAGGCAGAGGATTGTAGCTTAGTGGTGAAATGCCTGTCTCACATGTGTACGACTGTGGGTTCTGTTCCTAACAGTGCAAAAGAAAACAAAAAGAAAGAAACCAGACATGATTACTTTAAGCAGTCAACAGAAATTAGTGCAGGACAACTAAATATGTAGGCACCCTCTTATCAAAGACTTAAAAGTCTTAAGATTAATACACAGAGAGAGAGATGGGGTGGGAGGGTTGGAAGGAACAAGCTTTTAAAGTGAAGCCAGGCTGGAGACTCTTGGAAAATTACCTAAGCTGTTTTATCTGCCATGGACATAAGCAGCTAAGGGAGGTAGGACCCTCACAATAACATAGTCCTACTTGATCCAGCAGTACACACTGGTAATAGACTCATCTGGAACTATAGAGACTATAGAGCTTTTCCTAAATTGTAAAAATCTAAGAGTTGCATTTTAAAATAAAGTTTTCTTCTAATTTTCTTTTATTGCGTTGTTTTGCCACAGAGAAGCAAATGTATGTTGATATTTATAAATTTAAGAAAACAAGGTCATAGATAGGTGTGGTGGTGCATTCCTTAGTTCCGTACACCCAAGGAGGAAAGGCAGGCAGGTCTCTATGAGTTCAAGGTCAGTCTGGTCAAGCATAGCAAGTTCCACGCCAGTGGAGAGAAGCAAAGTGAGACCCCATTGCAAACAACAAAAAAGAAAACAAAACAAACTCAAACAGCAACAACAGGACCAACCATAAAAAGATACAAACAGAAAAACAAGAAAGAAAGTGGCTTTGCTTTCCTTACAGACAAAGAGAAGCCAGGTTTGCTTGATGTTGCCCCAAAGCCATCACAGTTATGTGCCCTCCACATGTATTTTCAACCACAACTGTTTCTGAAAGGATTTGATAAATAATTTGGAATCTCAAAACCTGTGGGAGACTCTTTCTTTGGTAATTCAAGAGTCTTGATTAATAATTCCTCCACTGTGAAGCTGATGCAGCCTCAGACTGGTAGGAGGCAGTAGTCAATGAACAATAGAGAGAGAAAGGCTTCTAACTCTAAAAAACCCAATCCACATGCACCACTAGCAATCACAGCTGTCACCTGCTCTTTGCCCCCACCTCTTCTTGATGTGACCCCATCATCCTCAGAGTATGGTTCCCCACCTGCTCTATGTCAGACTCACCTGGGAGCAGACTGGCACAGCTATCTATGAGCTCTCTCATTAGACAGTCTGGGGGAAAACAGCAAAGGATCCTCACCACGCTTGTAGATTTGGGTGCCTGACAAAGCCCACGTTCCATCGAAGCACATGGTGAGATGCAGAAGAATGTCTTAACCCGCTCATATGTATAACTTCTATTTATGCCCAAGCACAGCAGGAGGAGGGCACAGCTTGGTGGGCAAACAAGTCCTAGCCATCTCGCTACCCACTACCCTAAAGACAGCCATTGACCTTCTGCGATGTCCTCTTCCACATATACAGGATGGTTTTCATTGATGACAAGTGAGGCTTGGGGACTGAGCCGGATGGGCATCTGCCATAAAAGGAAGCTGACACTAGCTGGTTATCTGCACGCTAGGGAATAATTGTGTGGCACTGTTTCCCAAGAAGTCAAGCTGACTCTTTAGCTCCTTCCTGATCAGTTATAGTCATTGGAATCAAACCTTCACTTTGTTTAGCTTTTGTAGCCTTAGGCTCTGACACTTTTATTTGTTTTTGTTTGTTTGTTTGCAAAGCATGGTTTTAAAATCAGAATGTTCTATACAAAATTTGAGAACACAATGCAGCAATTATACTGGTAATTACACTGATAATAATATGAATTCTACTCAGCACTAAATCTCACCATAGCATAAGCAAGAGGTAACTCCTTCATATATATGCATATATGAAGACAGAAACAAAGTGAGGAGGGATTTGTTTTGCCTCAGAGTTTCAGGGGATTTCAGTTTGCCATGTTGGGAAAGTAATGGCTGTGATGGCAGCCCAGTGTGGACCAGTAAGAGCATGAGCAGTCAGTTGGGCACACTATGGTGCCAGCTAGAAATGGAGACATGAATAGCCTTCAAAGGGCCTCCTCTAGTGTCCTAAATTTACTAAGCTGGCCTCACTTCTTCAAGATTCTAGAAACCTCCTAAGAAACACCACCTGCAAGTGGTTTAAACACATGGTCCTGCCTGGGACAGTTCAGTTTTAAACCACCACAACCATCACACACCACACACACACACACACACACACACACACACACACACCACTACTAGGAGTATATGTTGGTTAGTTTTATTCCATCTTGACACAAACCTGAATCATTCAAGAAGGTAGACTCTCAGTTGAGACACTCTCTTCACAAGACTTGCCTGTAGGGAAGTCTGTAGGGTGTTTTCATAATGAATGATTGACATGAGAGGGTCCAGCCCTAGAGAGGTAGTGCCACCGCTGGAGAGGTTGTCCTGGAATGTATAAGAACGACAATCGAGAAAGCTAGGAGGGGAAAGTCAGTAAGCAGCGACTCCTCTGTGGCCTCCGTATCAGTTCCTACTTCCAGGCTCCCGCCCCGCTTGAGTTTCTGCCATGACTTCCCTCAGTGGTGGACTGTTAGCTGCTGTAGAAGTCCTGAGATAGGAAGTGTGAGGTAAGCTGACCAGTGCACATTGACAGAGGTTTTCAGGAGCCTCTCTGCTCTTCTTCACGTTGGAATAATATGTGGTCCCTAGGATCTATGGAGAGAGTTACCTGGAAGGGTAAGATAAAATGAATTGTTTCCCCCTGAAGTTTCTTGTGGTTATAGTGTTTTCTTACAGAATTAGAAACCCCAGCTAAGACAGAGAGGAAAGCTTCTTACAAATGCATACTAATTTTTGCGAGTGAATGTCTATTTGCAATGTTATGTACTAACTAATAAATGAATAAAATAAGATGAAATGAATGATAGTATCCCAAGATCTGGAGAAAAGCACACCAGATACCACCCACTTGGCAAAATGGCAAATGTTAAAAAGACAGAGAGAAGGAGATGCCAGTCAGGAGAACCATGAGCCTTTCTCAGGAGAGTGTCCTCAGACTCTCCCAGAAGAAGCCCTGAGCTGCACAGAGGACACTATTTTTGCGACATAACTGGAAACCTCCAACTGGTGTGTGAGGTACCTCCATTCCAAGTTCTGGTGCAGACATTTGTCTGAGATCAGCAGAAGACCTGAGATGGTGCATGTGAGGTAGCCTGGCCAGTGCATGGACTGACAGGCAGACCAGAGCCTTTACTCATGGTTAGTGGCACAGTTGCATGTGGTTCCTAAGCTTTCATGAGAGATTCCACTTAGAGGCCTCATGCTGAGCACTAAGACAACCAGCCTCCCAGTTGTTAGTGAACCAGTAAGAACTGGTATGACATCTCACACTCCCACCCCTTGTTAAATCATTTAAGCCTTGTCAGGACTCCAGTACAAGAGAAATTAAAGTCAGAACCAATAGGCTGTCTTGCCAGTCTGCTACAGGATCTCTCAAAATCCACAGGGTTCTCCTTCCAGGACCCTCTAGTGCCAAATCCAGAGATGTTCAAGGGCCGCAAAAATTAGTAGTGTTTGCACACAGGCTACTAATATATACTAATATATATATATATATATATATATATATATATATATACTCTTGTGTACAGTGTAAATTATTTCTTGATCATGTGCAATGTTTAATACAATATAAGTGTATGTAAGAAACTGTTTTACTGCATTATTTAAGAAACAATTATTAAAATATTTCTATATATTCAATATTGGGGCAGTTTTTTACAAAACTATTTTGATATGGTTGAATCCATAGATTTGTCAACAGATGATTCATGATACATCAGGAATTATGGTGTTGCTGGTTATTGAGGAAGTAAAGAAGACAGGAAAAGAAGAGGGTTGTTATTGGTAGAAATCTCTGTGTTCTTGCTTCCCACCTCCCACTTAGGTGTACATAGAGAATAAGCACTTTCTAGGCTCCACTTGTGTCTCACCGTTCTCCTCAGTGGCCACTTTGGCTGTATATAGTTACCCAAGAAGCCAGGACCTGGAACTGGACTTGAAGGTCTGTTACTTCCTGGGTGCAGGTAAGACCTGCCCTTCACAGAGGACATCATCTGGGGTACAAATGCAGACTCTCGAGCCCCTCGGAGCCAGCTGGCACTATATTAGCAACCCATGGAGAGGACAAGGCACACTGAAATCTTCAAGCACTAGCCTGGCGCAGACAGGACCACAGACTAGAGCTCAACAAGCCAGGTATGGAAAGAGGCAAGCGTCTTTTGTACTGGCCTTTCTGCTAATTCTCTGGGGGGAATATTTTAACACAATACAAGAATGTCCTATACCTCTTTACATCTTTACGTCTATATGGAGTGAAGTTGGAGCTTAGGAGAAATATGTTTGCATTAATTGTCTTTGGCAAGAGAAGTTCTCACTGTTTTATTCAGCTGGAAATTCCCTCCTCATTCTTTAGCATCAGCTGAGTGTTGAAGTAGGTCCTCTGTTGCTCCATACCTGGAAGGCGCTTGACTCAAGCCCCAGAATAAACCAGGAGACAAGATCACATCCTCTCCACCATCCCAGCTGCTGAAGCAGACAAGTATCAGGAGTTACCTTCAGTTAGGGACAATTTAAAGGACCTCTGAACTATTTCCATGCTTCCATAAGAAGAAGCTGAATGGATTCAACTGTTACAACCAACGAAGCATAATGAAATGAACTGGTTCACAATGTTCAAATATTCCTGCTTTCCCTCTGAGCAGTCCTCCTGATCCTGCTATAAATACCCACCCTGTTCCCTTTGGAGTCAGAGGACATGGATATGCTGCCATTTCCTCTGCTAATCTCTCATTGTTTAGGAGTCTGGCCTGGTGCCACAGAGGAAAAGCTGCCATGCTTGCTGCTCTGTGCATGTGCTTTCCTCACAGGAATGATTGCTTCCTGGAGGGCTGAGGATCTGGGCCCACCCCTCACCAGCCATTCCCTCCTGTGCTGCTAGACCTTGCAGACTTACTGCTAAGAACAGGATTTCAGAGCCTCCCCACGCAGCTATCTTAGGTAAACGAGCTGCTGAAGTTAGGCTGTCCTCTCCGGCAGAAAATCATCCTATTTGAAAATCAGTTCTTCCCTAGAGGAAAGAATACTGAATCTCAAATTAACTTTGTTGAAATGTTTCCTATGCTTAAATAGGGACAACTTCCAAGATGTGGCTGTTATCCAGAAAAGCCTTAAATTTTTCAAACTTTTGGTTGTCTTGTTACACCAAAGTACCCACGTTTTAGTGGAGGAAGAAATGGCTGTTTTGCTTGGAAGACTTTTCAGTCTGAAAAGATAAAAGCAGGATGAGGAGTGTGGGTGTGGGAGGGTGCAGCAATGGCCTTCAGAAGATGAAGTGTTAACGCTCGAGGATGGAAAGCAGCTGCTCCTCTTCCCCACAGAGAACAGGCCAGAGGAAATGGGTTCCCCTGTGAGATGTCAGCCTGAGGAGCTGTATGGACAGCAAGGGGGTCCCAGGCTGGAGCAGGAGGAGCCAGCAGGATGTCTACATCGTGAGGGAAACTTCTGAAGAGTGTTGATATCTGTAGTATAATTCCTGAACTGGGGTATCTCCCAAGTACAGCATTAACATTGTATTTCAGGATGTTACCATCGTCTTCCCTACCAAGCTTCTAACCAAGACCCGGGTTGTATAAAAATGCACTATGCTAAGTGTAGGTGAGCAAATTTCCACATTTTCATGGTGTGGGAAGCATAGAAACTTGGAGGCAATAAGTCTAGGTATGCTTTTCTGTTCTGCAGCTTATCCCCTTTGCTACCTTGGGCCCAATTTCAACCCTAGTTTGGTACCTATATTGGTGAAATATTGATATCCTGTGCTATTATCTCGGCAAATCACATGCACAAGTGTATGTTCTACACAGTGCCAGTGTGTACTATGCACATAGTAATACTCATATAGTAAGCATTAAATAACAGTCGTAGGGTTCTTGTAGAAACATTAATGCAAGGGCTCTTCAGTTTCTTGTCTGTGGTACAGATATTTTGTGCTTTAGGAAATGAAGGCACAGTGTGATCCCAAACTTGCATAAGGACATAAAGCAATGGGGGCAGGGATTTTCTTGAAAACTATCGTAACTGCAGTAATAAGGAAATATACTGACTCTCTTTGAACTATGTAAGCTTTTCTACCAATTCTGCTGCTTTTGTGGTCAATTCATTTAATCTTTATTAAAATGCCATGGTAGTGCTATGCTGAGCACTGTGAGCTTGCACAATGATAATGGCCCACATGGCGAAAAGTGAAGACAGCCACCAAAGCTTGTGACTTAGCAAGCGTCATCGCATGGATGGACAGGACATTGCCAAAGCTCTGTGGATTGCAGATATACGGTCAAAGTCACAGGTACAAGTTTGGGTGTATTTAAAGATTATCCTATTATCTACTGTACTTTCGGATCCATGATATTTTTATAAAACTGGAATATTTAAATTAAGAATAAAATTAGAATGGTGGGGGATATAATGCAAAAATATATTATTCTTTCCCCTGAAACATTAAATAATGAACAGATGTTTCCATTTGGAAAGGTAGTTGCTTAAATTTTGACATCAAGAAACTGCCTACATCTCTAACCAGTGAGAGAGGGAAATGGGGGGTAACCATGGTTCCTGAGGAAGCCACCAGAGCTGTCACAAAGACTTGACTCAGCTTTTCCCTTTACAGGACAGTCCTCGTGTTAGCTGCCTTGGAGACTCTCAGATTACGACCGCAGTATTTCTGTCCCAGGTACACATAATGCAGCTTGCTTTTTAAAATGACTTTATGATGCTCCAGAAAAAAATGATGGGCCATCACGTTCAACACATAAACAGCTGTGCCAGATAACTTTGCCTCTGAGAAATATGGCCTGAGATATCCAAAAACTCAAAAAGTACAATATTCAGCTGGCATTTTTCATTAAATCCAAAGTTGACTAAACATACATGGGCTAAAATGTTAATGTAAAGTGCTCTGAAAGGAAAGCACCAGCCTAGCATTTATTATTGGTTCCATGTTAGTGGTCTATTATTAACATATTTCGAGATATTGATACCAACTTTGGCTTGAATCATAAAAGTATTAAGAAAAGGAGATGATTTTACAGTCTTGATCATAAACATAAAGAGAAACAGTCAGTTAATAGCGGGGAGAATCTACTGTCATAACAGCCTTCAGGTTTGGGTTCACACATATTTCTGGTACCTAGTGAAGTTTCATCATGGTTAGGAAACCCACATATCCACTTAGACAACATGAACTTGAATATGGAATGTATGATTAGATGATATTTGACGAAATATATCCTGGGCTTGGGTGGAAACCTGCTCAACTTTATCATACCATAAAAGGACACTTTAGTTTTCTAGTTTACCCCAAAGGTCACCATACATATTACCTATATCACTACCAATGGGCTTTTGTTTATACAGTTTAATTTTTCCAGTGTGTATATTACTTATGATAATTCTATTTTGCTCAGGTAGGCTTTTTATGCTTCCCTCTTTATCTCACTGAATAGCATTTCCCTTAGAGATCTTAAACTATTTCAATGGCATATGAAAAGACATAAATGATTATAATTTGTCTTCATAAAGTCAGTAAAATTCACATTAGAATATTTTAAAAAGTGTTTTTGACTATTCATATGACCATTTTTTGCCCTAGAATCTTGCTAACAAGTTATTACCATGTTATCTTTTCTGAATGTGATGGTACTTAAAGAGTTTTAAAAGGCAGTTTACTATAATCTAGCACAAACTGATACTTTATATGTATAAAAATACCATTTATGCTTTCTCTTAACACAAAAATAAATTTCAGTGTAATATTTGATATTAAAACAAATGAAGTGTTTGAAATAGTATATGAGCAATCAATTTTAAACCAAAAAATGTTTATTGTAAAAAAGAGACCTTGAAAGTTACTTTTTTAAGAAAAAAAAAAAAGAACATTGATTTCACAAGTACTCAGGTTGTTATAGGCACAGTTATGGACCACACCTCCCTTTCATACAGAGTTCATTCAGTCATATAAAAATAAACACAAATTTACATCAACTACACAATTCATAAAACAGGCACTTGGAGGGGAATTGTATTATTGCATTCACCAAATGCATTTTCAAAAGCCTAAGTACATTACTGAATGTCTAAGATGCTCTTTTGCAATACATTGTGTTATTCATTACATTGTCTTATAAACCACTAAGATTCTCTTAAAAAGTAAGACATGGCACACGCACCAGGAATGTTTGAAGCTTGTCCTTCCCTCCTCTTCCAAGGCACACATGGCAAAAAAAAAAATAAAACAAACCAAGAATATTTTAATACATTCTCTTGTGTTCTGTTCTTTTTCTCATACTTTTTTTTTCCTCGTAACAATACAGTTTAAAGCATTGTAGGTAATCCAGAAAAGGCTTTCATTCACCGATGGCAACCAGACATCCGACACGAAAGGAAGTAAACTTGGAGTACTTTATAAGGCACCTGAGATAGCATCTGGCAGGCTCTCTTCCTCGTGGAAACACAATTACAACTCTATTACGAAGCAATACTGTTCCTTTTGGTTGAAATGGTTTGGCAGCAATATAACTCTCCGCACGCTTTCTTAGGAAGAAAAGATGCAATGTGCTTTTTCACTTCATCTTTAAGGAAAAAGGTTCTTGTCTGTTAGCCTTTCAATCTGACCCTCAGTAAATATAATTTCAAACTTCACATAGAAAGGATTCATCTTAAGCATATAGATTCTATTCTGTTCTTTCGTGTGTGTGTGTATGTGTGTGTGTGTGTGTGTGTGTGTGTGTGTGTGTGTGTGTGACTCATGTGTGTCTATACATATTCTTTGGTAGGTAAGCACAAGAGAAAATAAATGGCTTTGGACTTTCACTTGGCATTTGGCATTGGAGTGAAGAAATGCATTCTGTTTGGGTAGACACGGGTTGCGCCACTCAGTGTGCCACACAGCAGCCAGATTCCTCATGTTTGTGCAGAAGAGACATTCTGGAGAAGGTTTTGGAGCAGTTTTTGCACTGGTATTTCTTTACATCCGAGTGGGTCTGCAGATGTGCCCTCAGGTTTGACCTGTCGGCAAAAGCTCTGTTGCAGTGAGGGCAAGAGAAAGGCTTCTCCCCTGGTTGGTGGGGGGAAGGGTAAGAAGACAAAAAAAAAAAAAGTCAGTCAGTGTTTTTACAGGGCACAGAGTCAAGCAATATTAACAAACATCAACAATAGTTTTTCAAAAGAATGAGAATTCGCCTAGCCTGATTATATTCCCCCATGCTGGGCAGCTGTATTCCTTGCAGGTCTTAAAAGACAAAAAGAAAACACAAAATTTCCTTTAAAAATACCAGTCCTGCCAGATATGCAGAAGTAATTTAGTCAAAGAACTTTCCCTTGATAAGGGTTTCTGCTTCAACAGGTGCAGGCATGATGAGAAGCTCCCCACATCCCCAGTATTTCTGCGTGGTGACTGAGGCTGTATAAATGCCATGCCTCCCTGCATATGTATTTGTGCTGAGGATTTAAAAAAGTTTCAGCAGCAAGAAAATGAAACAGCAAAACGACAAAACGAAACAAAATACCAACAAAAAAAAAAATAAAAGAGTTGACAGATTTCACAGCGAAGATGTAGCCAAAAACTATGGGAAACCCCTCTGTTTATCCAATCAACACTAGGATCCAAGCGCTTGTATTTGCTGACTACCAGGGGCTGTTCTGCAGAACACACATCAAGTACCCAGTTCCTGCTTTCTAACTGATCTTTGAGACCAAACCTCCTGCATGTACTTTCCAAAGTCTAAATGCTGTTTACAGTCTCTGAAGCAGACGCTGATAGCAAGAAATGGGGCACTTGCTGCTCTAACAAGCTCTGGAGCAGCCAGGAAGTAGCTACCAGTGATTCCCCTCATGAAAACCACCCCCTGTCACGACCTGAAGGCACCCCACAGACAGCCCCAACACACGGCTTTGAGCTGAGAGGCTTGGTTTTCTACATTTCTCTTACCTGTGTGAGTTCTAATGTGTCCTTGAAGCAGCCAGGGTCTGGAGAAAGCCTTGCCACAGATCTTGCAGACACAAGGCAAGGTGTGGGTCCGAATGTGCATCTTAAGGGCACCCAGGCTCACATATTCCTTGTCACAGTATTTGCAGCTGAAAGACTTCCTAGACTGGGCATCGCAATGCAGCTGCTTATGTTTGGCCAGCCCAGAGAAAGTAGAATAGGTCTTATTGCATAAGTTGCACTGAAACTTCTCAGCTTCAATGGCATGGGGGTCTGAGAGCTTGGATTGCAGTCTTTCTTCTTCATCACTAATGGGACTTTCCGAACCACTGTGGTCCTTGGATGAAGTGTCAGATGGAGGCGGGGGGCTTACTCGCCCCAAGGGTGAGGAGTATCCAGCAAGAGGAGAAAGGCCACTGGGCAGAGGGGAGTGGAATGGAGCTGCCGATGTCCACACAGTAATAGGGCTGTATGCTCCTGAGCTGAGGATCTCTGGTTTTGGTATGACGGGCATGGGGAAGCTCTCATAGAGATACGGGGAAATGATCACTAAGAGAAAGAAAAGGGAGAGAAAGGGGAAAGAAAAATAAGGCAAGATATTTTGTAAATATATGTGCACTGTCTGAGACAGCACATAACAACACACACACACACACACACACACGACTCCATAGTGAAAACAGACTCTCTTACAAGGACACACATTCATCTGGGCTTGTGTCCTTGTGCAAGCTGACAGTTGCCCTGACTCTTCCTAATGGGCTTTCTGGAGGAGCCTTACTGTCCTCATTTAGAAAGAACTAGACACTATTCTAAAACTTTTTCTGTAGAGTTGCTTTTCATTTCGTGCATGGGCTATTCTATGCCTGCCACGACTGTGGGGGCAATGGCATGCAGGAATCCAGCTGCTTTCAAGTTCCTGGCTCCCCCAAGGTAACAGTTCAGCCTCGGGGAAGGGTGCGCTCAAGTCCGTGCACTCATTATGCCTGTACACCGCCTCTGAGAACCACACTGCACTACCGGAAGGAGGCTGTCGTTGTAAGCAAAGAACTCAAAAGTTTTGAATTAAAACTTAGTCTAGGTCATCCAGAGATTGGAAGGACTGTTTCAGGACAGCTCTGAAAGGAAAGCAGCCCACTGTGTTACAGGAGTAAAGCAGTGGAACCGCGGTTCAGTCGCGCGCAGATTTGCAGAGCGTATTTTTACCTGTGTGTGTGTCCAGTTCGCTGTAGTTGGGCTTCTTGGAGGCGTTGAAATGTTTCTTGACCAGGAAGGAGCGCGGCATGGTGGCGGCGGGCGGGCGCGGGCGGATAACGGTCCAGGCGGCGGTCCTACAGCATCGCGGCGGCTCAGGTGCGGCGGGGGACAGGCGGGCGCCTCTGAAGTCACCCGGCTCCCTGCCCGACTGAGCTCTTCTGGACTGGGAGGGGTTTTCTCCCTGGCTTTTACTAGAAGCATCCAATCACAGCCGAGAGGTTCGGATTTCAGCTCCTCCTTGTGGGACAGCTGTGAACAGAGGAAGAATCTGTTGTCAGACTAAATTATTCTGGTTCAAAATGGGCTGTTCAAGGCACTTCAGCGGAGGCCCAAAAATACATTAAATGTTTTCAAAGAGAAAATTTCGGTTCTTGAGCATTGCGGGAAGGCATTCCCGCGAGCTGACCGCGGACAACTTGGCTTCCAGATGTGGGCCTTGCCGGGCGCGGCGTGGGCGGGAAGGAAGGGCCGCCCTCGGGACCGCGCAGCCTCTGGTGACCGGAGAGCCTATATTTGGAAGTAGCACTTGGAGGGGGTTTATTTGCACACGGGCCAACTATGGCCCTGGTTTTTTGGAAAAGGGAGGAGAAGGCGCCCCGCAGCCGCCGTGGCTGGTCTGGCCAGCTCTAGGACCGCGCGCTGGGAAGTTAACTTGCTGGCTGCTGAGTTAGCCGCTTGAAAGGAATGCCTTGCAGTCTATCCCAGGAACTGGAAGAGTACAAAGATAAAAGGGAAGCTCGGGCAGACTCCGACAATAGGCAGACTCTGGAAGAATCATGGAAAGTTCTCAAGACGACATGAAGACTTCCTTTCTTTGTAGCACATGGAGTTTTAGTGAAAGACAAACCTCATTTGTGAATCTTTACGGACAATTAATTCTTAAATAGTATCTGCTTTAATTTAGTGGTATTTTCTTTGGTAGGGGCTTTCAACACCCCGCCCAACCCCTGTTCCCCCACAGCTTTTCTGATTTGCATTAAAAGATGGGAAAGGGTTCCTTTGCAAGCTACTTGACTGACAGCTAGACAGTCCAGTAGCCAAACCAATCACTTGTATTTGCATATAGGAATAGGTCCAAAAGTGCTCTGAAGTGACTCTTTTTAAAACTGCAGTTTTCGCCATACGAGTAGACAGTTCTGTTTATTTCAGTGTTATCCCAACAAAATCCAAGAAACAAATCCCCCTGAAGACAACTGACTTCTTTTTAAAAGGTGCTGGAAGAGAAGAGCGGAAAGAGAATCCCACCGACGGTGTTGAGACTTGTAAGAGAAAAGTGCATTGTCAGGCGGCATAACTTCTTAATCTGGGGATGAGAAAACAGCAGTGTGTGGGCGGGGCGGGGGGAGGGGAAACCCACAGACTTCCTGGGTTAATTTCAATGATTCCTGTTCCTTCTCTTCCAGCAGTCACTGATTTAAACGTCAAGCACAGAAAGGAGTTTATATGAATCCTTATATTAAAGGAACTGAATCTTCAGGGGACAGGAAAACACGAGAATCCATTAGATATCTCCCTAGTGTGGACCAGAGCTGGAATCTGAGCTGACCTAGTGGGTTTGTTCATATTCAGGCACCTGCAATATAGAGAAGAATTCTTCTTCCCCTTGCCACCTAATTTCTGGCAAAACGCACCATTTGTTAGTGATCTAGTACCGTTAAGACAGCACAAAACCACATGACAACTGGGAATGTCAAAGGATGTCTAAGTATTTATTTACTAATCATTATCACACACAAGATAACCTGTAAAATTAGCTCTTGCTATCTATTTAAAAATTTGGTAGTCATTCATTGTGGCTGAAAAAACAAAGGCAAAAAGAACCCTTGAATTTGAACCACAGATGCATAAACCAGCCGAGTTTTGTGCCCAGGGGCCCCGGGGTTGGGGGCTAAGTTGGAGACTACAACAAAGGTTCATGTGCCCTCTTCTGCAAGGAACCTGTATGCTGGCTCCAGACTGCAGGGAAGGCTAGCCACAACATAGAGCCAGGTTTGCGCTAAACGCCTGAGGTCTGTTCCACCTGTCATCAGGGGAGAGTCCACAGGCTGATGACATAAATCACATTAAACAGGTGCTCTGCTCAGGCACAGCACAGGACGATTGGTGCTAACCTGATGTGGCAAAAATTCAAGAATGGAAGTCCAGCACACCCGAGGCCAACTGTGAGGACTCTGCTAGTGCAGGACAGGTTTTCTCCCTGCCAACACCAGGCTGTTTATGGTGAGAGTGCTGACTTTTTTGCTTTGCTTAGACAGCACCACTGTATTTTAAATGTTTCATTCTGAATTCAAAGAGACAGAGAGAGAGAGAGAGAGAGAGAGAGAGAGAGAGAGAGAGAGAGAGAGAGAGAGAGAGACGAGGGGGGGTGGCTTACAAGTAGCCTTTGCTAATGCAGGGAATCAGTTAGTCCAAGGCAGGAGAGAAACTGGTGTTCCTTAAGTAGGCAGCTTAGAGAAGCAACTTAGGAGAGAGATACTTCTTGTAGAAGAGAACCCCAGCCAAGAGAAGCTAGAGCTACCCGGTAAGTTAAATTAGCTTAGGCTGTAAAATGTAATCTAAGGAAGGGGAGACACAAACTCCCATGAGCTTCTGTGGTGGCCCTCATCACTCCTCTGCAGGCTAAAGTGCGTTGGGAGGTAATCTTGGCCTGCTTTCCAGGGAACTCATTCCTGGGTCCGATCGATGGAACTCTAGAAAGTTCATGCCATCTCTTCTTCTCGTTCTTGCATTTCCTTTCCTTTCCGACAAGCTGACCAGGATGACTTGAATCTTTCCCACGAGGCTGCCTGTATTCCTGGGGTCTTACTTTATCCTGGCTGTAATTTTTTTTTCCAGGAAAGGCACAGTCCTGTTCTCCCAACAGAGAAATGCTTTGGTTGGAATAGCTGCTCCTCACTTTGTGCACTCTTAGGTCTCCACACAAGGAAGCAGAGTGGAGACTGCCAGCCATATTAGGAAACAAAGTACGTCTGTTACCAGGTGATATTTCCAGGTATTAAAGAAGTGGGACATCACATGTAGTGCTGTGCTCGTCCCTAAAATAACCATACTTCTTTCTTTGGAACTACAGCATGTGGTTGGACCATTAATTCCTGTGAACGGTGTGAAGTGATGAAAAGCCATTGGTTTGCTACAGTATCTGGAAGTTATCATAAAATACTATTAATTTAAATAACTGCTACATAGGATCAAAATTTTATCTTGTTAACTGAAGCTTCATTGACAGTGGTGTGATGTCTTTTGTGGGTTTATATATGTTTATATCTTTATGTGAATTTGGACATATATTTTCATTCCTGATTTATCATTTAACTCAGTCTTTGATAAAGTAAACTATCTCCAGAAATGGCATTTCCTTCTAGTGTCTGGAATTTTCTGTGTGAAACCATGTTTATTACACATGCCTAATTGACTTTAGAATTAACTGGAGATAAATAATCTCTAGCATAAAAAGCAAATTTGTCGGAATCCATAGGATTTTGCTTATATTCTTTGAACTTTATACTGAAGACTCTCTTTGGGATATGAAACAACTTTCCTAACACATGTCTAACTTTACTGGCATAATTAACATGATATATTTCTCTCTCTCTCTCTCTCTCTCTCTCTCTCTCTCTCTCTCTCTCTCTCTTTCTCTCTCTCTGTGTGTGTGTGTGTGTGTGTGTGTGTGTGTGTGTGTGTATTGAAATTGGGATGGGAAACAATACCACTGAAAATGATGTCAGTCTGTCCTCCCAGTTTAGGAATTTCCATCATTCCCTGTGTTTTCACTAGACCCATCGCTACTAACACTCTGTCTTTCTCTATAAACACCCGCAGATGTGGTCAGTACTGTTCAAGATCCCTTAAATGGGGAGTATTCTTTCACTTGAAGAACATTTTAATAAACTGCTTTCTGCAGTTCAACTGTATTCAGTGTCTTTTTCCTCTTAGAGGTTGATGGTTTCCTTTCCTGCTGGGCAGAATCAGTGTGTGCAGTGCTTCACCTCACGCTCATCTCCTCGGTGCTTGGTTTGCACTTCCTGTAGAGCAGTGATGATGCTACTGGATGAGCAAGAAGGAGAAGATCGTACACCTGCCTCAATTTTATACACGGGCTCAGAGATAAATGGTTGTAAAGCGACACCTACTGGTCAACTTTAGAAGTCACAGGCCGTTCTCTTCTCTTCTGTAACTTCTTGACCATGTCTGCCCCCTACTGGAAAATAGGTTGACATAACCTGACTGTACATTAAGCATTCTGGTTTTGATTTGTAATCACTACAATTTCAAATGAACATGACTTGTTTTAAATTTATCCAAATATTTCTATTTTTCAAATGCAACCTGTGACATTACACAACAAATTACTGTTTCTTTATAAGTGAACATAATTTCAGCATAAGTAGGCCCAAGGAATATTTCTGTTTCATTTTTGAACCAGGGTCCCACTTTATATTTATGGCTGACTTAAAACCCAATATGTAAACTTCTGTCTACCTCTGCTTCCCAAGTGCTGGGATTAAAGGCACGGACCACCACACATAGCTGTAAGAATGAATGAGACAAAAATAGCCTAATAAACAATTCTTCTGTGGGAATAATAAGTGCTGATAGCAACTGATCTCTCTCTATGTTCCCAGATGGTTAGCATGAGCTATTCATGATGCCATAAATTTTGCATGCATTATTTAGTGACTAGCCTTTAAATTGCTAATCCCATAAGATATTATCTTTGTCTTTAGAAGAAATGAAGTGACAAATTTTCTATCAAATCTCATTGTATTAAATACAAGATTTGCTTAATTTTGATTCATCCCTTGAAATTTTTGTATAATGTGTCTTCATCATATCCATCCCCCATTCCCTCCCTCATCACAACCACAATACATATCATCTCCTCAAGTTCAGTCTAGAAGGAATCTATAGGTTCCTTTTTTATTTTTTTAATAAGACACTGAGTTCAATTACTTCTACCCATTTGTGCATCCGCTGTGATATAGGCAGTCAACTGACCACATGCCCCAAGAAAAGTGACCTCTCTGCATCTAGTAACTATTAGCTACCAACAACTCCCTTCAATGCTAAAGAGTTTACCTGGCTTGATCTTGTGGAGGTTTCATGCAGGTAACCACAGCTGCTTCAAATTCATGTATGAAGCAACAAGGTGACGTCCAGGGGACTTCATTTTGCAGCGGCACTCCTCTCTGTCTTACAGCTCTTACATTCTTTCTGCCCCCTCTTCCTCAGTGTTTTCTGAGCCTTGGGAAGAGGTTGATATAGACATTTATGCATGTTTCTTCTCAGCTGTTTCCTCTCAGTATTTTGACCAGTTATGGGTCTCTGCATTAATCACTGCCTGCAGCAACTAGAAGCTTCTCTGATAAAAGTTAAAAGTGGCATAAATCTATGGTTGTAAACATTAAATATTCAGAAGGGAGTTTACAACATGCCAAATTATCAAAATAACATCAATAGGTTTCCCCCTAATACATATGACTTTTGTACCTGACATAAATCCCCTCCTGTGGAACAGGCCCGAATTCTAGCCAAGAGAGTGCTTGGTCATCCTGATATACAGTCTTGTCACTTGTCAGCCTGTGCTAGCACTGCGATTTTAATTAAATAATGTATATCTTCTGGAAGCAGTACTGTTTACCAATTCAGCAGTACTCTGTTTAAACTCTTTAAAAATAAGTATTTTTATTAACTCATAAACTAGAGGATCTCCCTTTATATATCTTTAGTTTTCATTAGCCCTCTTCCTATCCGTCTTTTGACCTATTCTCTTACCCTTATGCCTTCTTAAAACTTTCATCCCAGTATTCCCAGCCCTCCTTAATTTATACCACAGAGCCATAGTAATAAAAAAAAGTATAGCAAAGGTACAAAAACACACACTTAGTATAGTTTATTTTTAATCAGTGCCAATTTCTGTATTTGTTATTTAATTATTGTTATGATAGAGGCAAATCATCCTACTCAATTATAGAATTAGTCTTAAAGGGTGGAAGAATGAATTCATTCTCTCTGTGTGCCTCTGTCTCTCTCTCTCTCTCTCTATCTTCTCTTCCCTTCCCATCATTTTTTTCCATGGGATTAGAATGTTGCATCTTTCTTCCAACAAAGAAATACACTACAAAATTACAAAATAAGTTTGAAAAACTATTCAAGAAATACCAGGAAGTGGTATGTTCTTTATTGCCATCTCCATATTCCCAAGAGCTTACATTTGTATACTTCCAAGAGATTTTACCAAGCCACTCTAAATCAAATTACATAGATGAATAAAACAACTGAAGCATTAGCATGAAAAAGAAAAGATCAAATTTTACCTTGAAAGGATAGTAAAGGATAATATTTTATTAAGTCTTTGGATATTTTGATCACATCCTGACACTCCCAAGATTTCCAATAAATACAGTTTGCTTTGAATCAGTTGGCAGAGCTAGCTACAAACTCATCAAATTAGCCATAGAGATTTTGGAGGAATAAGGGCAAAAAGAATGACACAGGAAGTAGTAGAGTGGGAATTAGAGAGGGTTTCAGCCCTTTTTGGATCTAGAAACAGGAAAGGAAGGATGTCCCTGATCACTTATCTGCCATTTCTCTAATCATTCAGATTCTTACCCCAATAGCTGACTACTGAGTTCCACATGGTTATCACCTCTGTGGATGAGCAGTCATTTCTCTTTCTCAAGAGGTTTCTTTTTTTCAAACTGAATCTTTAATTCTGATGGTATCCATAGTTTTTCTTCTCCTGAAGAGCAGCATTTTAAGGAGTGTTCCTTGTAAGAAAAGGATTACATATATACAATAAAGAAAGATTCAAATTTAAAAAATGACCTCTAAATGGGTCACAGCATTGGAAAAATGTACATAGGCTTCGGAGAGAGAAGAAAAAGGGTATAGAGAGTTATAAAAAGAAGTCAATGCTTTTCTAAAAAAATAAAACAAAGTCTTTAAAGAGACAGAGTACAGACAGTCATAGATTAAAGGAGTAAAGAAAAATAAGCCATGTAAAGATGGAATATACACAGAGTTTGGATTATGCATATTATTGTGTTTTCTTTGAATTTTTTGATGGCAGAGAGACATTTGATTCTGGGGACTACTAAGCTAAACCAACATATAAATGTTTTAAAGGCTTATTGACTTTAAAATTTGGGTCTAAGGATATGTTGCTTTGGAAAAGAGATTCTGCTTTTTTTTTTTTCAACAGAGGAGGAGAACCTGTGGATTCCTTCTAGACTGATGTGGTTTGGTGGACCAAGAGCCCCTGAATAGTTGCCTTGAACATCCCTAAAAAATTACTTTGCCCAACTAAAAAGAGAAGCTTTTGTTTGGAAAGAACTGCACTCAAATTCCCAAATATTGTTTGTACATATTTGTTTACATTTAAAAGGGATATGCTAAAAAGATTACCATTGGTACGGATCTTAGTTTATTGATCCAAATTTAAGGTCAATTTTGTTATATCTATATTTCTATAAAGTTTACAGATTAAAGTTTGTGCATTTAAAAATGCAATGTATAATTAAGGAATACAGGTTAATAGATAGTCTTCTATAATACTTAAGCTTGTAGTCATGTTAGTTAAGATTCCTAGATGTACAGAGATATATTTCAGATGGATAGGGATTCTTAGGTCTTTCAAAGACTTTCAGTATATGGCATTTAAAATGTTTAAGAACTTAGGACTTTTTATGACAATGAGACACATCTGCTCTTAGTAACACCAATCAATGTCAAGAGGATATTGGGCATTGAAGAGGCTCCTTATGGAGATTGTTAGCCATTTGGGCAACAAACTGCTCTTGCCTGAACTGCTTGTTGTTATGCTGTATGAACTGGGCTTGCAGGACTCACAGAAAAGTAACTGCTGGAGTTGCCTAAAACATGGGAAACAGTTCTTCATGAAAGAGTATACCAGGCATTCTGCAGGACAAAGAACAAAATGACCGACAAACTGACAATATACAGGTGTAACTGTCTTTGAAATTTCCTGCTTCATAAAAATGTCTGCCGGATACTATGGGCCTGTAGACTGAAGATGGGTGCTTCAGTGATACAGAAGAACTTTGGGTGACAGTCTGAGCAGCAAGATGTCTCTGTCAATTCTAGAATTTTGGAAGTTGCTTACAATGCACTTCATGTTTACTTAGGTAAGATATCCTTTTGGAGTTTTTGATAAAGTTGAAGAATACATAGTTATAGTTTTCTTTAGTTACAATAAAAGATAAAGTAGATATAAATATTGTAACTATAATTCTTGCTTGATAACTGTTTTATGTAATTTTACTATGTTAAAGTTAAAACCTTTCATTTTTGTTTAAACAGAAAAGGGGAAATGGTGTGGAGGTCTTTCTGTATATGTGTTGCTTTTATTGGTTAATGAATAAAGACAGCTTTGACCTGTGATAGGGCAGAGTAGAGCTAGGCAGGAAACCTAAACTGAATTCTGGGAGAAAGAAGGCCGAGTCATTGAGAAGCCATGTAGCTGCCACTGAAGACAGATACACTGGAACCTTGCCAGTAAGCCACAACCACTGGGCAATATACAGATTAATAGAGATGTTTTAGTTTAAGATATAATAGCTAGTTAGAAATATGCTATACTTAATCTATTGGCCAAATAGTATTGCAAATAATATAGTTTCTGTGTGATTTTTTATGTTCGTGGCAGCCAGGAAAAAGCAAGCAGCCTTCGAACAATACAGGGTGATCCATGTCTCTTAGGGTTCTTACCTAGGTTCTGTTGGGTCATGGACTATCCTTTTTTCATATAATATCAACTTTTAAGTGAGTATATATCATCTTCATGTTTATGTGTCTGGATTACCTCAATCAGGATTGTTTTTCTACTTCCATCCATTAGGATGGAAATTTCAAGATGTCATTGTTTTTACTGCTGAGTAGTAAGTACTTCATTGTCTAAATGTACATTTTCTTTATCCATTCTTTGAGGGGCATCTAGGTTGTTTCCATTTTCTGGCTATTACAAACAATGATGTTATGAAAATAGTTGAGCAAATGTGCTTGTAGTATGATTGGGAATCCTGTGCATATATGCCCTAGAGTGATATTGCTGGATACTAGGTATGTTGACTCTCAGTTTCCTGAGAAACCACCATACTGATTTCCAAAGTGGTTGTACCAGTTTGCAATCCAAACAGCAATGGGGGAGCACTTCTTTTACTTCACACCCTCTCCAACAAAAACTTTGTCAGAAATTTCCAAAATTTTAGAATTAACAGAGACATCTCACTGCCTGGGTAGTCACCCAAAGGTCTTCTGTATTGTTGGAGCATCCATCTTCAGCCTACAGGCCCATAGTATCCATCATATTTTCCATGAAGAATTTCAAAGACAGTTCCACTAATATTGGTAGTTTGTCAGTGACATTTTTCTCTGTCCTGTAGAATGTCTAGCAGATGCTTTCATAAAGCAGGAACTGCAAAGGATCACCTCAATTTTAGGCAAGTTCAGCAGTCATTTCTGTGTGAGTCCTGCATGTCCAGTTCATCAAGCAGCCCAGACAAGATTAGTTTTTTGCCCAAATGGCTAACAAACTCCATAAGAAGCCTCTTCGATGCCCATCTTCCTCTTGAAGTATGGAGCCACCACCAGAGTCAGCCATGCCAGAACTTTGCTGGAAGGCCGCAACCTCATGGTAATCTGTTGGATGCTATGCACCTGTAGGCTGAAGATGGATGTCTCAATGTTACAGAAGAACTTTGGGTGACTGTCCAAGTAGCAAGGTGTCTCTGTCAATTCTAGAGTTTTGGAAGTTCCTTACAATGTACTTTCTGTTTACTTAGGTAATATTATATCCTTCTGGAGTTTTTGATGGAGTTGAAGAATAGATAGTTATTATTATAGTTATCATTATGATAAAACATAAAGTAGATATAAATATTGTAACTATTTCTTGCTTGATAACTGTTTTGTTACATATTATTTTACTATGTTAAAGTAAAAGCCTTCCTTTTTGTTTAAACAGAAAAGGGGAAATGGTGTAGGAGTTCCTTCTGTTTATGTGTTGCTTTCATTGGTTAATAAAGGAACTGCTTTGGGCCTATAGCAGAGCTATAGAGAAACAGAGACAGGCAGGAAAAACTAACAGAATCCTGAGAAGAAGAGGCAGAGAAAAACACCATGAAGCCACTAGAGACAGATGATGGAAATTTTACCCATGATGATGGTGATATACAGATTAATAGAAATTGGTTAAATTAAATTAAAATGTAAGAGTCAGCCAATAAGAAGCTAGAGCTAATGGGCCAAGCAGTGATTTAATTGATACAGTTTTCTGTGTTTTGGTTCTGGGTGGTCGAGATGAACAAGTGGTTCTCTGAACACTATGTATCTAGGAAACTTAACTAACATGACTAGAAGCTTGACTATTACAGATGATTACCTATTAACCTATGTTTCTTAATTATACATTACATTTTAAATGAGCTTCACAAACACAATACTTTAATCAAAGCAGAAGTATACATATAACATAATCGACCTTAAATTTGTATCAATAAACCAAGATCCACATCAAGGCAAAGTTCTTTTCTCTATAGCATATCCCCTTTAAATGTAAAAAAATTATAAACAATTATTTAGAGAATTTTTGTATAGTTCTCTCTAAACTGTTTCCTGCTTTTTGTTGGGCAAAATATTTTTGGGCAGTTTTCGTGGCAACCTTTTAGGGATCTTGGTGCATCAAACCACTTTAGTCTAGAAACAATCAACAGGGTCTCATCCTCTGTGGAAACAAAAGAAGAACTTTTTTTTCCAAAGCAACATATCCTTAGACCCAAATTTTGAAAACAAGATACCTTTATGTTGGTTTATTTGAGCAGCCCATTCAATGAAATCTCTCTCTACTTATCTCCTTCATAGTCAAAAAATTAAAAAAAAACACAACAATATACATAATCCATACTCTGTGTATGTTCATGTTTATGTAACTTACTTGTTTTTTCTCTATTACTTCTTAATATTTATTTTATTATCTTTACTCCTATAATCTATGACTGTCTGTACTCTGTATTTTTAAAGACTTTATTTTTTATAAACCATTTACTTCCTTTTATAATTCTCTATACTCTTTTTCTTCTCTATTCCAAACCTACATACATTTTTTAAACATACTGTATCTCATTTAGACATCTTTTGTGTCTGAGTCTGTCCTTATTGCATATCTGTAATCCTTTTCTGGCCAGGAAGGCTTCTTAAAATGCTAAGCGCTTCTTAAAATCCTAAGCAGCAGCATTGATAGGGCAAACAAAGCCCTGCCTGCTTGCTCCACCCAGTCCAATATGGTGGAAGTCCTTTAACTGTCAGATTGGAGCCAAGCTCATCATCTCAATGGTGGTAACCAATTGGCCCAGCCCATACTGCCATCAAGAAGACCTCTCTTAAAGGAGCTGCATCATGCCACAAGAAAGTATAGCCCATCTGAAAATAAATTGAGGCTGAACTTTGCTTTTTTAGTGTCTAGTATTCCTTTCCAAGCCCTCTCAGGTTTTATGTAGATTTCATTAGCGCACATTGGAGCACCGATTTGTAGTTAGAAGGCTGTTAGTTCTTTCCCAGCCACTCAGCCCAAAGAAAATCACACAGAAACCATATCATTTGCAATATTGTTTGGCCAATAGCTTAAGCATATTTCTAGCTAACTCATATCTTAAATTAACCCATCTCTATTAATCTGTGTATCTCCATGAGGCTGTGGCTTACTGAGTAAAGTTCTGGTGTCTGTTCTAGTGGGGTTATATGGCTTCTCTTTACTCTGCCTTCTCTCTCCCAGCATTCAGTATAGTTTTCTGCCTTGTTATACTCAGCCCTATTAATAGATCAAGGCGGTTTCTTTATTCATTAACCAATAAAAGCAACACATATATGGAAGGACCTCCCACATCACCTTCTAGCATTTTGTATACCTGGATTTGTGGATAAGTATTGTGTAAATCTGGTTTTGTCATGGAATATCTTGATTTCTCCATTGATTGTGATTGAAAACTTTACTGGGTACAGTAGTTGTGGCTTGTATCCATGGTCTCTTAGTGTCTGCAGCATATCTGCTAGGACCTTCTGGCTTTCATTGTTTCCATTGAGGTGTCAGTTGTAATTCTAACAGATCTGCCTTTATATGTTACTTGACATTTTTCCTTTGCAGGTCTTAATATCCTTCCTTATTATGTATGTTTTGTATTTTGATTATTATATGGTGAGGAGACCTTTTTCCATAAAAACTATTTGGTGTTCTGTAAGCTTCTTGTACCTTCATAGGGATAGCCTTCTTTAGATTGGGTTAGTTTTCTTCTATGATTTTGTTGAACATATTTTCTGTGCCTTGGAACTGAATTTCTTCTCCTTCTTATATCCCTATTTTTCTTAGGTTTTGATTTATCATGGTGCCCCAGATTTCCTGAATGTTTTATCTTAAGAATTTATTGGATTTAACATTTTCTTTGACTGATGAATCTATTTCCTCTATAGTATCTTCAACACCTGATATTCTCTCTTTCATTTCTTGTATTCTGTTGGTTATGCTTGCCTCTAAAGTTTCTGTTTGTTTATCCAGATTTTCCATTTCCAGAATTTGCTCAGTTTGTGTTTTTTTTTTATTGCCTCTATTTCAGTCTTCAACACTTGAACTGTTTTTCTCATCTCTTTGATAGTTTTTTTTCTGGTTTTCTTGGGTTTCTTTAAGAGATTTATTGATTTCTTCCAATTTTTGTTTGTCATTTTCCTCCAGTTCTTTAAGGGAAATTTTCACTTTCTCCTTGAAGTTCTCCATCATCCTCATAAATTTAAATTTAAAATTATTTTCTTCTGATTCTTATGGGTTAAGATGATCAGGTTTTCCTGTTGTATGACCACCAGACTCTGGTGTTACCATGTTGCTTTTTAGGATGTTGGATGAATTCTTGCATTGGTGCCTACCCATATGTTCCTCCAGTTGGTGCCAGCAGTATCTTTTCCTCTTACTCCAATTTTTGCAGTTGTTATCTGTGTCTTTGAGAACTGTTCTTGGTCTGCTCTGTGCAGTCACAGCCTGTGCTTCAGAGTTCCTCTCTTGACCCTCTCTGTGTAGCTGTAGCCTGTGTTTCAGAGTTCCTCTGAGGTCATGGGAAATAAGAAGCTGTGGGAGCAGAGTAGGACTTGTAGCTTGCAGGGTCTGATTGATGGGATGGGGTGTTGGAGCAGCCTACCTGCATGAAAGCTTGCCTCCTGACTGGCTAGAGAAGTTAAGGCAGTTGTGGGAGGGGCCCGGTGTTTTGCCCAGGTATGAAGGGCTTAAAGAAAAGGATGTCACAATGGGTGTGTGGTCACACACCTCTTGGTCTGCTACGTGTAGTTGCAGCTTGTATATCAGAATTCTTCAGATGTTTCAGGGGATAGGAGGGTTTGTGGTTGAGTGGGATTTGTAGATTACAGAGTCCAATCAATGAAATGGGTGTGTTGGAGCTGCTTATCAGGAGGAAGCCTCCCTGCTGGATGGCTAGAGAACCTGAGGCAGGTAGGGGAGGGGCCTGGTTTCCCAGTTTTGGAGTGCCAAGAGAGTGAGGAGCCCCACTGGATGTGTGCTCACCACACATATAGTTAGTCTCTGCTGACTATAACAATTTGTAACACACTAATCAAAGACAAACATCCATAATCCAGCTTTTGGAAATATGGGCATACTTTTCTGGGTTCTTTCTGCTGATTGAGGGCTCTGGTAATCTTAAGGGAACCCAAAGAAAATTTAGGATTATGGTACAGTCCTAGCTGCAGTATTCTGTGAATCTGTATCATCTCAACCAGAAGTCTTGAATCTGTTCTGTGTGCAGAACTCAAAAGAAACTGCAATAGAGATGCTCTGAAACATTTTAGGGTGCATTCCTCAATCACATATTATTTTTCTTAACCAAGAATAAAACTACAGCCTCTTGTTTCCTGTGGAAACAAAGGCAAACTTTTTCTCTACAGTAACATATCTTTTTACTTAAATTTTGAAGTCAAGGCATTTTAAATATATATAGGATTGATTAATTCAGCATTTATAATCAAATGTCTTTTAGCAGCTGTTGATCCTTCCTCAGGAGTCAAACAATTCAAATATAACATAATAAAATATAGTAACCAGACTCTCTGCATATTTTCCATCTTTGCATGGCTTTGTTTTTCTTATTTTTTATTATTTTTTCTTCATTTTTTTTAGACAGGGCATCTCTGTGTATGCTTGGCTGTCCTAGACCCCACTCTGTAGAATAGGCTGTTCTCAAACTACCAGAGATATGCCTACCTCTGCCTCGCAAGTGCTGGGAATAAAGGCATGAGCCACTATGCCTGGCTACTATATTTTTTTAAATGGCAATTCTACCAAAGGCAATCTATAAATTCAATGCAATCCCCATTAAAATTCCAACAAAATTCTTCACAGATCTTGAGAGAACAATAATCAACTTTATACAGAAAAACAAAAAAACCCAGGATAGTCAAAACAATCCTATACAATAAAGGAACTTCTGGAGGCATTACCATCCCTGACTTCAAACTCTATTACAGAGCTACAGTAATGAAAACAGCCTGGTACTGGCATAAAGACAGAGAAGTCGACCAATGGAATCAAATAGAAGACCTGAATATTAACCCACAAACCTATGAACACCTGATTTTTGACAAAGAAGCTAAAAGTATACAATGGAAGAAAGAGGGCATCTTCAACAAATGTTGTGGCATAACTGTATGTCAACCTGTAGAAGAATGAAAATAGATCCATATCTATCACCATGCACAAAACTCAAGTCCAGATGGATTAAAGATCTCAATATCAATCTGAACACACTGAACCTGATAGAAGAGAAAGTGGGAAAGAGTCTACAACATATAGACACAGGAGGCCATTTCCTATGTATAACCCCACTAGCACAGATAATAAGGGCAACTTGAATAAATGGGACCTCCTAAAACTGAGAAGCTTGTGTAAAGCAAAGGACACTGTCAATAAGACAAAAAGACAACCTACTGATTGGGAGAAGATCTTCACCAATCCCACAACAGACAAAAGTCTGATCTCCAAAATATACAAAGAACTCAAGAAACTAGACTTTAAAATGCTAATTAACCCATTTAAAAAATAGGGTACTGATCTGAACAGAGAATTCTCAACTGAAGAAGTTCAAATAGCTAAAAGACACTTAAGGTCATGCTCAACCTCCTTGGCGATCAGGGAAATGCAAATCAAAACAACTTTGAGATACCATCTTACACCTGTCAAAATGGCAAAAATAAAAACATCAATGATAGCCTTTGCTGGAGAGGATGTGGAGTAAGGGGTACACTCATCCATTGCTGGTGGAAATGCAAATTTGTGCAACCACTTTGGAGAGCAGTGTGGCAGTTTCTCAGGAAATTCAGGATCAACCTACCCCAGGATTCAGCAATACTATTCCTGGGAATATACCCAAGAGATGCCCTATCATACTACAAAGGCATTTGTTCAACTTTATTCATAGCAACATTATTTGTAATAGCCAGATCCTGGAAACAACCTAGATGCCCCTCAATGGAAGAATGGATAAAGAAAGTGTGGAATATATATACATTAGAGTACTACTCAGCGGTAAAAAACAATATCTTGAATTTTGCATGCAAATGGGTGGAAATAGAAAACACCATTCTGAGTGAGGTAACCCACACACAAAAAGATGAATATGATATGTACTCACTCATAAGTGGATTCTAGCCATAGAATTGAGCCTATATTTTAGGATCCTAGAGAACTTAGATAGGAAGGTGAACCCAAAGAAAAACATCTAGTTATCCTCCTGGATATTGGAAGTAGACAAGATTGCCAGGCAAAAATTGGAAACTTGGGGGTGGTGGTAGGATGGGAGTAAGGGAAGATGGGGAGGGAAAAGTGAGAAGGGGAGGAGGGGGAGAGCTTGGGGGAATAGGACAGTTGGGATGGAGGAAGAGTGGATATGAAATCAGGGAAGTATATATCTTAATTAAGGGAGCCATTTGAAGATAGGCAAGAGATTGGACTCTAGAGGGGTTCCCAGGTGTCCAAGGAGATGACCCTAGTTTGCTCCTTGAGTAGCTGAGGAGAGGGAGCCTGAACTGGCCCTTTACTATAGCCACTCTGATGATTATCTTGCATATCACCATAGAACCTTCATCTGGCGCTGGATGGAGATAGAGACAGAGACCCACACTGGAGCACTGGACTGAGCTCCCAAGGTCCAAATGAGGAGCAGAAGGAGGGAGAACATGAGCAAGAAAGTCAGGACCGTGAGGGGTGCGCCCATTCACCAAGACAATGGGACTGATCTAACGGGAGCTCACCAAGGCTGGACTGGGACTGATGGAGCATGTGATCAAACCAGACTCTCTGAATGTGGCTGACAAGGAGGGCTGACTGAGAAGCCAAGGACAATTGCACTGGGTTTTGATTTTACTGTATGTACTGGCTTTGTGGGAACCTAGTCTGTTTGGATGCTCACCTTCCTAGACCTGGATGGATGGGGAGGAACTTGTACTTCCCACAGGGCAGGGAACCCTGACTGCTCCTTGGACTGGAGAGGGAGGGGGAGGGAGAAGGGAGGTAAGGGAGGGGAAATGGGAGGAGGGGAGGAGGTGAAAATTTGTAAAATTATATAATTTAATTAAAAAATGAAAAAAGAATTTATTCTTTTTTCTCTCCAAAGTGTATGTTTATTTTTAAAGTACTGTAAACCGTTTAGAGATTATTACTTTCATCCAAATATGTCTTCACAGTATATCTATTTCTTTTTTCTTACAACATGAGTCTTTACACAGCTAAGCAGCAGGACTAGGATTAAAGCTGTGGCCTTGGCAACTGGCTCCACTACATGCATTAGCTTTCTGAGATTCTGGCTTCATGGTGGAACTACTGACAGAAGCCAGATTTATTGCCACAATTCTGTGAAGTGTCTTGGTTCATCCCACCACAAAGAATCATGCTGCCGGCTGCTAATGAATACCATTTAAGTGTTTGGTGTCAGGGCCTCTTAAAAGAACTGTGATGTTTTGCAGCTAAAGCTTAGTCATGAAGACTCTTTTAAAGGAGCTGCATCTCTGTCTATCTCTAGAAAACAGAGATTACTGGAGAAAAGATTTTTACCAAGAAGTTGTACTTGACTCTGTTCTTGTTTATGTAGGATCCTATTTTTTTTAAATATTTCTGACTTTATGTGGAAATTCTTTCTAAACATTTGGGCACCATTTTTAGATGGAAGTTTCTGTTCCACCCAGTCCCACAGCTATTCAGTTCCAAAGAAACAAACAGAGGCTTATATTAATTATAAACTGTTTGGCCTATTATCTCAGGCTTATGATTAACTAGCACTTACAACTTAAATTAACCCACAATTCTTATCTGTGGTTAGCCACATGACTTGGTATTTTTTCTTAGTGAGGCAGTCTCATCTTGATTACTCTGCATCTGGTTGGTAACTGCACCTTTGCTTTCTTCTTCCCAGAATTCTCTTAGTCTGGTTGTCCCACCTATACTTTCTATATGACTATTGTAAATCAGTGTTTTATTAAAACAATGCAATTGACAAATGGTTACAGTTTACATGAGCATTACTGCTTAGCAGTAATTTAAACCTATAAACCCAAAGTTTCAACATCATAGCATGAAACCAAGTATGGATTATGGACTGGTAATATACCTCAGAAAAAAAAACAGCCTAGAATGCAATAGACACTGTACTTAATATTCAATGTTGCAGAAAATTAGAGTGTTAAAAATAGACATTCTCACAAAAACATCTTGGAAATTTTATTGTTTATTCTATACCTTTCTGCCTTTGTTATAGCTAACACATGAAAGAATAATATTGACATGTCACAGTTGAAAGCCATTTAAAGTATTTTTTTACTTAAAAACTTGTAGGCCAGAATCCCCAATTCAGTGGTGTGGAGTTCCATCTGGTCAACCTTCTCTAGTGTATTCAAGTGTCCTGCTCCTGTACCAAGGCCATCCACCCAAAGGGATGAAAGGCTGCCCTCCAGGCAGGTCTGAAGATTCCAGCAAGGGAGTGCGGGTTCCTTCAGATCATGCTGCAAGGTTTGCTGTGTGATACTCCTCCCCACCCTGCCCCCACCTTTGCTCTTTTGTCCCTGTGGCGTCCCTAAGCTACAAGGAATCCCCAATTCAGTGCTGTGGAGTTCCGTCTAGACCGGTGAGTGTGTGCTATCCTGGGGCAACCTGCCCTGGAAGAGAGCACAGCTCCCCTCCCCCAGCTCCTGGTGCAGGGGTGTCTTTAGTATTCACGTCCCTGCATCTCCCAAGCCTTCCCTAGTGTATTCAAGTGTCCTGCTCCTATACCTAGGCCATCCACCCAAAGGGGTGAGAGGCTGCCCTCCAGGCAGGTCTGAGGATTCCAGAAAGGGATGTGGGCTCCTTCAGATTGTGCTGCAAGGTTCACTGTGTGATACTCCTCCCTGCCCTGCCCCCACATTTGCCCTTTTGTCCCTGCAGCATCCCTGGGCTACAAGGAATCCCCAATTCAGTGCTGTGGAGTTCCATCTGGACGGGTGAGTGTGTGCAACCCTGGGGCGACCTGTCCTGGAAGAGAGCACAGCCCTCCTCCCCCAGCTCCTGGTACAGGGGTGTCTTTGGTACACACGTCCCTGCATCTCCCAAGCCTTCCCTAGTGTATTCAAGTGTCCTGTACCAAGGCCATCCACCCAGAGGGGTGAGAGGCTGCCTTCCAGGCAGGTCTGAGGATTCCTGCAAGGGAGTGCGGGCTCCTTCAGATTGTGCTACAAGGAATAGCTCCTGCTCTGGCACTGAGGAGATCCAACCAGATTTAGTCACAGCAAAGATTGGACTAAGACACCAAGTCTCTCCTGGCTCCAATTGAAGGAAGAGATGGGCAGGCGCCAATGAGAGAACTCCTCCAACAACATGACATCATCAGAATCCAGACATCCCAAAACAACAAGAATTGAACACCCTACTTCAGAAGAAATAGAAGAAATCGACCTTAAACTGTACTTTATGAAAATAAGAGAGGATCTTAAACAGGAGGTATT
Organism: Arvicola amphibius; assembly: GCF_903992535.2. Lineage (NCBI taxonomy): Eukaryota > Metazoa > Chordata > Mammalia > Rodentia > Cricetidae > Arvicola > Arvicola amphibius. The sequence continues at coordinate 112,690,276 of NC_052056.1, read as the reverse complement.
TAACTGCCATAAAGAAATGGAGATGACAAACAAAAAGGTAGACGAAATAAATAAATCTCTCAAAGATACCCAAGAAAAACAAGAAAAAGCAATCAAACAGGTAAGGGAAACAGTACAAGACCTGAGAAATGAAATGGAGGTAGTGAAAAAACACAGTCTGAGGGAAGACTGGAAATGGAAATTCTGAGTAAACGAACAGAAACTACAGAGACAAGTATTACCAACAGAATACAAGAGACTGAAGAAAGAATCTCAGACTCTGAAGATACTATAGAAGAAATAAATTCACAGCTTCAAGAACAAAACACATCCAACATATTCTTAACACAAAACATCCAAGAAATCTGGGACACCATGAAAAGACCAAACCTAAGAATAATTGGGGTAGAAGAAGGAGAAGAATTACAACTCAAAGGCCCAGAAAATATATTCAACAAAATTATAGAAGAAAAATTCCCCAATCTGAAGAAGGATATTCCTTTGAAGGTACAAGAAGCTACAGAATACCAAATAGACTGGATCAAAAGAAAGCATCCCCGTGCCATATAATAATCAAAACACAAAACATACAGAATAAAGAACAGATATTAAGAGCTGCAAAGGAAAAAGGTCAAGTAACATATAAAGGGAAACCTGTCAGAATTACACCTGACTTCTCAATGGAAACCATGAAAGCCAGAAGGTCTTGGATAGATGTGCTACAGACACTAAGGGAACATGGATGCAAGCCCAGACTACTATACCCAGCAAAGCCTGCATTCACCATCGATGGAGAAAACCATATATTCCAGGACAAAAACAGATTTAAGCAATATGTAGCCACAAATCCAGCCTTGCAGAAAGTAATAGAAGGAAAATCACAAACCAAGGAGTCCAACAAGGCCCACAATAACTCAGACATCTACGGACCCTTCACCAGCACAACTAGAAGAAGGGAAACACACAAACTCTACTACAAAAAAAATGACCGGAGTTAACAACCACTGGTCATTAATATCACTTAATATCAATGGACTCAATTCACCTATAAAAAAGCACAGGCTAAGAGATTCAATATGAAAACAGGATCCAACATTCTGCTGTTTACAAGAAACACACCTCAACCAAAAAGACAGACATCTACTCAGAGTAAAGAGTTGGGAAAAGGTTTTTCAAGCAAATGGACCTAAGAAACAAGTGGGTGTGGCCATACTAATTTTTAAGAAAGTTGACTTCAAACTAAAATCAATCAGAAGAGAAGAGAAGAGCCCCACATTGGTGCACCGGACTGAGCTCCCAAAGTCCTGATGAGGAGCAGAAGGAGGGAGAACATGAGACAGAAAGTCAGGACCATGAGGGATGCGTTCACCCACTGAAACGGTGGGACAGAACTAACGGGAGATCACCAAGAGCAGTTGGAATGGGACTGATGGAACATGGGATTAAACCAGACTCTCGGAATGAGGCTGATGTTGGAGGCTGACTGAGAAGCCAAGGACAATGGCGATAGGCTTTGAGTTTATGGCATGGACGGGGGCTGTGTGGGCCTTGTCAGTTTGGTTGCTCACCTTCCTGGACCTGGGGGGAGTTGGGAGGACCTTGGACTTAACATAGTGTAGGGAACCCTGATGGCTCTATGCATGGAGAGGGAGGAGGGAGTGGGGGTATGGGTGGAGGGGAGGGGAGGGAAGGGGAAGGAGGGGAGGAGATGGAAATTTTTAAAGAAATAAAAATAGAAAAAAAACTTGTAGGCTTAGGGTCTAAAGAAAGTGTGCTGTTTACCATAAAATAATAAGATCTTGAGTTTAGTTACCCAGTTCTGACATAAAAAAAAAAAAACTTAACGTTTGTAATCCCAGCACTTCCTTGTGAAACCATTTGCCTATTTTGTCTATCTAAATTAGACAGGTCTGGTTTTAGTAAGAAACACTGTATTAAAAAATTAAGATGTAGTGGAGGTAAGAAAAACTTCTAATTCCACATAATGTCCACACACAAATACACACACTTATATACACAAAAATATAGTAGTTTTTGTTTTCAAAGCATTATAGGTTGGAAGAAATTGAAAACAAAGGACGAATAGGTTCTGTATACTCCATGCTTTATTAGCCATGTGGTTTCTCATATTACTAATAATTTATGTGGATTAGAACATGGCACAATTTATAAACCAAACATAATATATCATCATTTAGTAGAGATATGATAACATAATATGCCACTATAATATAACACTGAATTATTTCATTTCCCTGATATTTTCCTTTGCTCCAGGACAAACGATATATGTTTATATATTTTGTTTTCAATGTTCTTAGTGGTAGAAGATTTTACTAATAATTTATGTTGATTTTCTTCTGTTTCAGAGGGGATGACCAGATACACCACATACTATAAGAAAACCACAAAAATGGGCAAAATAAATGCTACAGACATATAGATGTACTGTAAGAATACTTTCTGAATAATCTCTAGTATAGGTAGACCTTAGCCATCTGAAGTACATAAAGATGATCTTGACTCCCTGATATTCCTGTCTCTTGATCCTCCAGTGCTGGGATTAGAGATGCTAACAACAATGCTCAGTTTATGAGGTGATGGGGACTAAACCCAAGACTTTTTGTATGATAGAAAAACATAACTATCTACTAACTATCCATAACTACCCATTCCCCATCCCTTATGACAATATTTTTATCCATAGCAGAAGGTAAAAGTTTCTGTACACCAGCTTGGCCAAATCTTTTTCCAGAAGACCTTTTTCTCAGGAGGGAGCCCTGTTGTTAGTGGAACTGGATGAAATCATGGCATCAGGGACTGGAGAATATGAGCCTCAAACATATTTTCCATTATGTGGTATTATTAAACCTGGAAGTTAGACCCCAGATGTGGTGCTCCAGGGAAGAATGTTTTTCAGAATCCATCAGGGGAATATTAGAAATTTGAGTTGAAGGGACTTTGGGAATGATAGTGTCCATCATAGCCAGAAAGAAAATTAGAATTTACATAAACAGGCACAAATACATGGAATATGTATACACCTACTGGCTCTGAAAATTCAAACTCTCCAGAGTTTGACATTATAGATACTGCCATGATGCTCCCTCTGCTTTTTATGTTTCTGGCTCTGCAGTATTCCAGCTCTGTCTACTCCTTTGACCATTCTCACTGTGTAACAAAGGCAGAAGTCAGTGTCTACATGAGTGGGGATATGATGCTTGCTACATTTTTCCCACTGCATACTATTTTCTTTGACTCCGTGACTAAAGATCCAAACAATGACATCTTCTATCATCAGTAAGTTCAATTTTTCATTTCTTCATTTTTGTCTTATTTTTAAATATACAACGCCTAGAAATACTATGTGTGCATACATCAGTGCTGTGTACATCTTTCATACTGCTCGTTCTACTCTGTATCTCAAGAACTGTTTTTAATTAATTTCTATTTACTACTTTCTTTGCTTCAAAAAGAACAAAAGCATTCCAGTTTTCTTCATTCTAGCTTCTCCTTTCTGAGACTCAATTTTCTCGTTATTCAAACATTCTTAACCCTCTTTCTGACTGTGGTGTCCCTGAAATACATCCAATATTAGTTTTATTTTTTTCTTTTTTCTTTATTTTTTAAAAAGAAAACAAGTTATCTTTTTTATTACACATACCAATCCTACTCCCTCTCCTCATCCCATACAGCTATATAAAGTCCCACCCCATCCCCATGCAATCCTCAGAAAGGGTAAGGCACATTTCTTTGGGGGCAGGTCCTAGGGTGAACAAGGTATCATCTAAAGAGAATAGGTTCCCAAAAATCCAGTACGTACAGTAGGGATAAATCCTGGCACCACTACATGGCCCCTCGGTCTGCTTCATCCATGCAACGGTCAACCACATTCAGAAGGACTAGTTTGGTCCTATGCTTCTTCCTTCCCAGTCCGGCTGGAGTTGGTGAGCTCCCATTAGCTCAGGTAGACTGTTTCAGTGGGTGTCCCCACCATGGTCTTGACCTCTTTGCTCACATTCTCATTCCTCTGACTCTTCAACTGGACTTTGGGAGCTCAGTCCAGCGCTCCTATGTGGTTCTCTGTTTCTGTTTCCATCAGTTGCTGGATATAGGTTCTATGGTGATATTTAAGATATTCATCAGTCTGACTATAGGGCAAGTCAATATTGGGCAACCTCTCCTCTATTGCTTAGGGTCTTAGCTGGGGTTGTTGGATACTGGGGGGTCGCGCAAAGATGGGAACACCACCAAGTCTAATAAACCAGAAGCAAATTTTATTCCAGAAACCATATCCCAGGAAAACCAGAAGCAAACTTAAAAATAAAAATAAAAAAATAAATAAAAAAAACACTGTGGGGCACAGAAGCTTATCAACTAGCTGAGACCACAGCCAGAGATAATATTTGTCAGGCTGTGGCAAAAGGCTAGTTTCTGAACCCACCTTTTACAGTAGGGGCACAAAGCATTAGATCTGAACAAAGAAGTTTTTATGATCTTGCCCCTGACTTGTGGGTCAATCAACATAGACCTTAAGGAGGGGAGTGAGGTCTAATGTCCATGGGCAACTAGGCAGCAATCATGAAATATGTTTCAGAGTAGATTACAATGAAAGTTACTAATTGCAAGAAAATAGGTGCCTTCAGCAATTAGTCAGAAAAGGGACTGCTAGTAATACCAGAGGGTTGAAAAATCAGAATAATTGGTTCTTAGGCTGGGAACTTAGATGATAGCAGAAAGCTTTTCACACTATCTCAAGATAAAATCTAGATACAGACTGCCATACTTTACAACCTCCATTACCAGAGCTCATTGATTAAACTAGGTTTTTGCACTGTATTCACTGTTTCTGCTGGCACCTCTCATACTGGAGCCCCATGCCTTCCCTTTAATGGTGCCAGTTTCCCATAACAGAGACAGTGCCTAACCTAGAGGTCAGGTTAACTCAGTTCATATCTGTCATTTGTCAAGGATGGCCAGGACACTACTCCCAGTTTGCAGAGAAAAATCTCTGGCCTTGTAAATAGAACAGCCCGTTGTAAAATGAAATGACCTAAGCTGATGGAGGCTTCTTAAGCATCTGAGAAAATAGTTCACTGTAATGATTGACCCTTGACCTACTGAGAAAGCTACTGACTGTCTGTTCTCATTTCCCTAGACTTGTAACTTTGTATTTCTTTATTTATAGATTATTATTTCTGGAATCTATACTTTTATTTTCTTATTCTTGGACTCTTTAGGGTCATTCTTGTGGATTCCTGGGAATTTTTCTAGAGCCAGGTTTCTTGCTAACACCATAATGGCTCCCTCAGTCAAGATATTTCTTTCCTTGCTCTCATATCTGTCCTTCCTCCATCTTGATTATCCCATTCCCTCAAGTTCTCCTCAATTCTCCCTTTCTCCCCTTCTTTCTACCTCCCCCCCATGCCCTCATGCTCCCAATTTTGTCAGGCAATCTTGTCTGTTTCCAATTTCCAGGTGGGTCTATATATGTTTTTCTTTGGGTTCACCTTATTACTTAGCTTCTCTAGGAACAGGAACTATAGGCTCAATGTCCTTTGTTTATGGTTAGTATCCACTTATGAGTGAGTACATACCATATTCATATTTTGGGGTCTCGATTACCTCACTCAAGATAGTGTTTTCGAATTCCATCCATTTGCATGCAAAATTCAAATTGTCAATGTTTTTTTTTACTGTCAAGTAGTACACTAATGTATAAATATGCCACATTTTCTTTATCCATTTTTCAATTGATGGGCATCTGGGTTGTTTCCAGGTTCTGGCTATTACAAATAATGCTTCTATGAACATAGTTGAACAAATGCCTTTGTAGTATGACTGAGCATCTTTTGGGTATATGCCCAAGAGTGGTATTGCTACATCCTGAGATAGGTTAATTCCCAATTATCTGAGAAATGGCCATACTGATTTCCAAAGTGGTTTTATAAGTTTGCATTCCCACTAGCAATGGATGAGTGTGGATTCCCTTATTCCACATCCTTTCCAGCATAAGCTGTCATTGGTGTTTTTGTTCTTAGCCATCCTGATTGGTGTAAGATAGTATTTCAGAGTCATTTTGATTTGCATTTACCTAATTGGCCAAAAATGTCAAACATTTCCTAATGTGTCTTTCAGCTATTTGCAGTTCTTCTGTTGAGAATTCTCTGTTTAGATCTGTACTCCATTTTTTTTCAATCAGATTGTTTTCAATTTTGATGTCTAATTTCTTGTGTTTTTTAAAATGTATTTTGGAGGTCAGTCTACTGTCTGATGTGGGCCTGGAGAAGATCTTTTCCCATTTAGTAGGCTGCCTTTTTGTCTTATTGACTGTGTCCTCTGCATTACAGAAACTACTCAGTTTCAGGAGGTCCCATTTATTTATTGTTGTCCTCAGTGTCTGTGCTACTAGTGTTATATTTAAGAAGTGGTCTCCTGTGCCCATTTATTGAAGGCTACTTCCCACTTTATCTTCTATAAGGTTTGGGTGGTCAAATCTATACTGAGGTCTTTAATTCATTTGGACTTGAGTTTTATGCATGGGGATAAGTATGGATCCATTTGCATTTTTCTACATGTTGACATCCAATTATTCCAGCACTATTTTTGAAGGTGCCTTTTTTCCCATTATATGATTTTAGTTTCTTTGTCAAAAATTGGGTATTCATAGGCATGTGGATTAATATCTGGGTCTTCAGTTTGATTCCATTGGTCAAACTGTCTGTTTTTCTGCCAATTCCAAGCTGTTTTCATTACTGTAGTTCTATAACAGAGCTTGAAGTCAGGAATGGTGATGACTCTGGAAGTTTCTCTATTGTACAGGATTGTTCTGGCTATTCTGTTTTTTTTTCCATAAGAAAGTTTTTCATTGTTCTTTCAAGGTCTGTGAAGAATTGTGTTGGGATTTAAATAGGGATTGCATTGAATCTATAGATTGCTTTTGGTAGGGTTGGTATTTTTATTATATTCACCCTACCTATCTTGGTAGGGTAATAGCTTGGGAGATCTATTCGTTTTCTGGTATCTTCTTCAATTTCTTTCTTTAGAGACTTAAAGTTCTTGTTGAACAAATCTCTAAATTCTTTAGTTAGTGTTACCGTAAGATATGTTATGTTATTTGTGGCTGTTGTGAAAAGTGATGCTGCTTTGATTTCTGCTTCAGTTTCTTTATTTTTTGTTTATAGCAGGGCTACTAATTTTTTTTTGAGTTGATCTTGTATCCTGCAACATTACAGAAGGTTTGGGGTCACTTATATATACTATCATATCATCTGCAAATAGTGAATGTTTGACTTCTTGCTTTCCAATTTGAATCCCCTTGATCTCCTTTTGTTGTCTTATTGCTCTAGTCAGAATTTCTAGAGCTATTTTGAATAGATTATGAAGAGAGTGTTCAGCCTTGTTCCTGATTTTACTGGAATCACTTTGAGTTTCCCTCCATTTAATTTGATTTTGGCAAACAGCATATTATATATTGTTTTTATTATATTTACATATGTTCTTTTTATCCTTGATCTCTTGAGGACCTTCATCATGAAAGAATGTTGGATTTTGTGGAATGATTTTTCAACATCTAGTGATATGATCATATACTTTTTTCTGTTTATTTATATGGTGGATTATATTGATAAATTTTCCAATGTTGAATCATCCCAGCAGTTCTGGAATGAAGTTGACTTGATTATGGTGGGTGATTTTTTAAAATGTGCTCTTGGTTTCAACTTGCTAGTGTCTTGTTGAGTTCATAAGGGAGATTGTTCTGTAATTTTCTTTCTTGGTTGAGTCTTTGTGTGGTTTTGACATCAGGGAAACTGTAGCTTCATAAAAATGATGGCAATGTTCCTTCTGTTTCTTATTTGTGGAACACTTTGACAAGCATATGTTGACAGAGATTTCTGTCCTGCCCAGTACCACAGCAGTTCAGTCCCAAATAAGCACACAGAGGTTTACATTAAGTATAAATGGGTTGGCCTAGTCGCTATGGCTTCTTATTAACTCTGAAATCCTACATTTTAACCGATAATTCTTTTCTGTGTTAGCCATGTGGCTTGGTACATTTGTCAGCAAGGGATTCTCATCTTGCCTCCTCTGTGGCTGGGTGATGACTGCAGACTGAATCTTTCCTCTTCCCAGAATTCTCCTGTTCTTGTTTCCCCACGTATACTTCCTGCCTGGCTGTCCCACCTATACTTCTTGCCTGGCTACTGGCCAATCACCAGTTTATTAAAATACAATTGACAGGGTACAGACCATTGTCTCACAACAAGTATAAGTATTAGCTCTTCTTTGAAGTTCTAGTAGAATTCTGGACTGAAAATATCTAGCCCTGGGCTTTTATTTACTTACTTTTTGTTGGGAGGATTTTGATGACTGCTTCTATTTCATTGCAGACCATGTGTTTATTTAAATTGCTCACGTGGTCTTGATTTAATTTTGCATTTGGTACCTATCCAGGAAATTACTCATTTTTTTTAGAATTTTCCATTTATGTGGAGTAGAAGTTTTTGAAGTATGACCTAATGATTCTCTGTATTTCCTTGGTGTCTGTTGTTATGATCTTTTCATTTCTGATTTTGCTAATTTGGATGTTTTCTCTCTGCCTTTTGATTAATCTGGATAAGAATTTGTCTATTTTGTCGATTTTTTCTTTGAGGTGCTCTTTGTTTCACTGCTTCTTTGTATTGTTTTCTTTGTTTATATTTTATTGATTTCAGTCCTCAATTTGATTATTCACTGACTCCTCCAGGGTGAGTCTGCTTTTTTTTTTTCTAGAGTTTTCAGATGTGCTGTTAAGTCACTATTGTGAGATTTCTCCACTTTCTTTAGGTATGCACATTAGTTCTATAATCTTTCCTCTTAGCATTGCTTTCACACTAACCCTTAGATTTGGGTATGTTGTGTCTTCATTTTCATTGAATTCTAGGAAGTCTTTAATTTCTGTCTTTATTTATTCCTTGACCCAGGGTTGGCTCAATTAGGATTGTTCAATTACAATGAGTTTGTAGGCTTTCTGAAAATGGTGCTGTTGTTGACTTCTAACTTTAAACCATGGTGATCCCATAAGATACAAGGGGTTATTCCATTTTTTTATCTGTTGTGTTTTTTTTTTCTGTTACTGGGTATGTGGTCAGTTTTAGAGATTTCATGAGGTGCTGAGAAAAAGTTATATTCTTTTGTGTTTGGGTGAAATGCTCTATAGATGTCTGTTAAGCCCATTTGAGTCATGAAATCTGTTAGTTCTTTTATTTCTCTGTTGAGTTTCTGTCTGGTTGACCTGGCCTTTGGAAAGGGTGAGGTGTTGAAATTTTCTACTCTTAGTGTGTGTGTGGTTTGATGTGTGATTTAAGCTATAGGAATGTTTCTTTTACATATGTGAGTTCTTTTGTATTTGGGGCATAAATGCTCAGGATTGAGATTTTCTCTTCATGGATTGTTCTTGTGATGAGTTTTCCATCCCTTCTGATTGATTTTAGTTTGAAGTCTATTTTGTTCAATATGAGGATCGGTGCACCCACCTGTTTCTTAGGATCATTTGATTGGAAATCTTTTCACAAACCACAACCCTGAAGTAATGTCTGTCTTTAGGGTTGAGGTGTATATACAGCAGAAGGAATGATCTGCTTTCATATCCATTCTCTGAGCCTGTGTCTGTTTATAGTTGTATTGAGTCCATTGATATTAAGAGATATTAATGACCAGTCATTGTTAATTCTTGTTATTTTTCAGTAGTATGGTTAGTGTGTTTTGCTTCTTTGGAGTTGGCTGGTGTGAGGTTATCTTTTGCCTGTGTTTTTGCGGGTACAGTTAGCTTACTTGCATTGGAGTTTTCCTTCTAGTACATTTGTATGCCTGGATTTGAGGATGGATATTGTTTAAATATGGTTTTGTCATGAAATTTCTTGCTTTCTCCATTGATTGTGGTTGAAAACTTTGTTGGATATAGTAGTCAGGGCTTGCATCAGCGGTCTCTTAGTGTCTGCAGCACATCTGTCCAGGACCTTCTGGCTTTCATGGTTTCCACAGAGAAGTGGGGTGTAATTCTGATAGATCTGCCTTTATATGTTACTTGACATTTTTCCTTTGTATCTCTTAATATTCTTTCTTTATTCTGTATGTTTTGTGTTTTGATTATTATGTCATGAGAGAACTTGTGTGTGTGTGTGTGTGTGTGTGTGTGTGTGTGTGTGTGTGTGTGTGTGTTCTGAAACCTTCTTCATAGGAACATCATACTTTAGACTGAAAAGTTTTGTTCTGTAATATTATTGAATATATTTTCTGTTCCTTTGAGCTGAATTTCTTCTCCTTTTATCCCTATTATTCTTAGGTTTGGACTTTTCATGGTGTCTCAGATTTTCTGGATATTTATGTTAAGAATTTATTGGATTTAACATTTTCTTTGACTGATGAATCTATTTTCTCTATAGTGTCTTCAAAACCTGATATTCTTTCTTCCATCTTTTGTGTTCTGTTGGTTATGCTTTTCTCTGTAGTTCCCATTCATTTACCCAGATTTTCCATTTCCAAAATTTGTTTGGTTTGTGTTTTCTTTATTGCCTCTATTTCATTCTTTAAGACTTGGACTGTTTGACTCACCTCTTTGATTGTTTTTTTCTTGGTTTTCGTAGGTTTCTTTAAGAGATTTTTTTTTTATTTCTTCCAATTTTTGTCTTTTTCTCCATTTCATTAAGGAAATCTTTTCATTTCTTCTTCAAAGTTCTACATCATCCTCATAAATTTACATTTAAAATCATTTTCTTCTGCTTCTTTTGGTTTAGGATGATCAGGTCTTCCTGTTGTATGACCACTGGACTTTGGTATCTCCATATTGCTTTTTAGGTTGTTGAATGAATTCTTGCATTGGCACCTACCTATCTCGTCCTCCAGTTGGCTCCAGCAGGGTCTTTGCCTCTTGATGCAATCCTTACAGTTGTTTTCTGTGTCTTTGGGAACTGTTCTTGGTCTGTTCTGTAATATCACTGTGTCAGTGCGGAGGTCTCTCTTGGTCTGCTCTATTGGATCATTGTTTTGGTCCTCTCTGTGCAGTCACAGCCTGTGCTTCAGCGTTCCTCTCTTGGTCCTCTCTAAGTAGCCACATCTATGTTTCAGAGTTCCTCTCGGTCCTCTCTGTATAGTTGCAGCCTGTGTTTTATAGTTCCTCTGAGCTTGTGGGGGACTGGAGGATTTGGGAGTAGAGTGGGACTTGTAGCTTGCCGGGTTTGGTTGTTGGACCAGCCTACCTGCAGGAAGCTTACCTGCTGACTGGCTTGAGAAGTTGAGGCAGTTGGGGAAGGGGCCCAAGGTCTTGCCCGGGTATGAAGGGATTAGAGATTGGGATGTCCCACTGCGTGTGTGGTCACCTACCTCTTGGTCCACTGTGCATAGTCGCATCTGTGTATCAGAATTCCTCTGATGTTACAAAGGATTAGAGGGTTTGGGGTAGAGTAGGGCTTGTAGCTTACAGGGTCCAATGAATGGGGTGGAGTTATTGGGGCAACCATCACCAAGAAGCTTGCTTGTTGATTAGTTAGAGAAGATGAGGCAGGTAGGATAAGGGCCTGGTGTTTTGTTCAGTTATAGAGGACCTAGATAGTGAGGTGCTCCACTAGGTGGGTGGGCACTCACCATTTAGTCCTCTCTATATAGTTACAGCCTGTTTTTTAGAGTTCCTCTGAGGTCACGGGGGTTAGGAGGGTATGGGGGAAGAGTGGTACTTTCAGCTTGCAGGGTCCAATGGATGGGTTGGGGTGTTGTAGCAGCCCACCTGCTGGAAGCTTGCCTGCTGGCTGGCTAGAAAAGCTGAGTCAGATGGGGGAGAGGCCCAGGGTTTTGCCCCAATATGGAGGGCCTAGAGAGTGGGGTACTACACTGGGTGTGTGGTCCCTCCCATCTTGGTCTGCTCTACTATCTATAATAATTTGTAACTAACATACTAAACAAAGACAAACATCTATAATCCAATTTTTGGGACTATGGGCATAGTTTTCTAGGCTTTTTTTCTGCTGATTAGGGGCTATGGTAATCTTATAGAGACCCAAAGAAAAATAAGAATTATGGTCCAGTCCTAGCTGCAATATTCTGTGAGGCTGGATCATCTCAACAAGAAGCCTTGAAGCTGTTCTCCTTGCAGAACTCAGAAGAAACTGCAACAGAGGTGCTTTGAAACATTTCAGGGTGTATTCCTCAATCAAACATATTTTTCTTAACCAAGAATGAATCCACAGCCTCTTGTTTTCTCTGGAAACAAATGTAAACTTTTTCTCCAAAGTAACATATCTTTTTATTTAAATTTTTAAGTCAAGGCATTTTTAAAATATATAGGGTGGATTAATTTAGCAGATTTATAATCAAGTGCCTTTCGGCAGCTGTTGTTCCTTCCTCTCCCAACCCTATGTCTATTTTCAAAACACTGTAGACCACTTAAAGGTTATTTTCCATCCAACTATGTCTTTACAGTATATCTCTACCATCTTCTGACAACATGAATCCTTAAACAGCTAAGCAGCAGAACTGGGATTAAAGCAGCAGCCTTGGCAGCAGGCTCCACCACATACATTAGATTTCTGAGATTCTGGTTTCATAATGGAGTTACTGGCAGGAGCCAGATTTATTGCCACAACTCTGTTTCTTGGTTCATGCCACCATGAAGAAGCAAGCTGCCAGCTGCTCATAAATACCATTTAAGCATTTGGTGGCAAGGCCTCTTAAAACAAACTGTGAAGTTTTTTTTCAGCTAAAGCTGAGTAAGGAAGACTCTTTAAAAGGAGCCTCATCTCTGCTTCTTTCTAGAAAACAGAGCATACTGGAGAAAAGATTGTTACCAAGAAGCTGTACTTGACTCTGTTCTTGTCTGTCTAGAATCCTCTTTAAAAAAAAAGTTTCACAGGCTTTATGTGAAAATTCTTGCCAAACATTTAGGCACCATTTGTAGATGGAAATTTCTGTCAACACAGTCCCACAGCCAATCAGTTCCAAAGAAACAAACAGAGGCTTATATTAAATATAAAGAGTTTGGCCTATTATCTCAGGATTATGATTAACTAGCTCTTACAACTTGAATTAACCCATAATTTTTGTTTATGGTTAACCACATGACTTGATTCTTTTCCTCAGTGAGGTAGTCTCCTCTTGATTCTTCTGCATCTGGTTGGTGACTGTGTCTCTGCCTTTTCTCTTCCCAGAATTCTCTTAGTCTGGTTGTCCTGCCTATACTTCTTGCATGGCTATTGGAGAGTCAGAATTTTATTAAAGCAATGCAATTGACAAATCTTTCTAGTGTACAAAAATATTAGTGCTTAGCAGTAATTTAAACCTAAAAACCCAAAGTTTCAACATCATAGCATGAAACAAATATGGATTTATGGACTGGTAATATCCCTTAGAAACACACCTGCCTAGAATGCAAGAGGGACTTTATTCAATATTCAATGTTGCAGAGAATTAGAGAGTGTTACAAATAAACATGTTCACCAAAAAACATTTTTGAAATTCATTGTTTATTCTATACCTTTTTGCCCTTGTGATAAATGAAAGCCATTTAAAGTTTTTCTTTGGTTTTTTTTTTTTCAAGACTAGGTTTCTCTGTAACTTTGGTGCCTGTCCTGAAACTAACTCTTGTAGACCAGGCTGGCCTTGAACTCACAGAGATCTGCCTGCATCTACCTTCTGAGTGCTGGGATCAAAGGTGTGCGCCACCAGTGCCTACCCATTTAAATAATTTTTATTTAAAAACTTGTAGACTCTAGGAGCTAGGGAGATTGTGAAGTTGACCATAAAATAATATAAACCTGAGTTTAGTTCACTAGTTCTGACATAAAAAAATCTGAACACTTGTAATCCCAGTACTTCCTTGTGAAGGCATTTGCCCATTTGGTCTACCTAAATTAGACAGTTCTGGTTTCACTAAGACTCTGTTTCAAAAAGCTAAGATGTAGAGGAGTTAAGAAAGACATCTAAATTCAACCTCTGGCTTTCACATGATGTTCACACACAAACACAGACACACATATATACACAAAAAGCTAGTAGCCTTTATTTGTAAAGCATTATTAGGCTGAGAGAAAGTTGAAAGCAAAGGACAAATAGGTCTCATATACTCCATGCTTTATTCTAGCCATACGATTTCTCATATAATTAATAATTTATGTGGATTAGAACATGGCACAATTTATAAACCTAGTAGGATACATCATTATTATAGTAGGATACGATAACATAATATATCACTGCAATATGACACTGAGTTGTTTCACTTCCCTGATATTTTCCTTTGCTCCAGGACAACAGATATTTTGTCTATATATTTTGTTTTCAATGTTCTTAGTGCTGGAAGAATTTACTAATGTTTTCTGTTGATTTTCTTCTGTTTCAGAGGGTGGGGGGACAGGTACAGCACAAACAAAATGGGCAAAATAAATGCTGTGGACTTATTGATGGATCATAAGAACACTTTTTGGAGCATAATCTCTAGTACAGGTAGATCTTAGGCATCCTAAGTATATAAAGATGATCTTGACCCCCGATTCTTCTGTCTCTTGATCCTCCAGGGCTGAGATTACAGATGCTTATAACAATGCTTAGTTTATGTAGTGCCAGGGATTAAACCCAAGGCTTTGTAAATGATAAAAAACATAACTACCCACTGACTATTCATAACTAACCATTCCCCATCCCTCATGACAATATTTTCATCTATAGCTGAAGAGAAAATTTTTGACACCAGCTTGGTCAAGTCTTTCCAGGAGGACTTCATCTCAGGAGGGAGCCCTGTTGTTAGTGGAACTAGATGAAATCATGGCACCAGGGACTGGAGAATATGAGCCTCAAACATATTTTCCATTATGTAGTAATTTTTTTAACCTGGAAGTTGGACCCCAGATGTGGTGCTCCAGGGAAGAATGTTTTTCAGAATCCATCAGGGGAATATTAGAAATCTGAGTTGAAGGAGCTTTGGGAATGAGAGTGGTTCATATAAAATTAGAATTTACATAAACAGGCACAGATACATGGGATATGTATACACCTACTGGCTTTGAAAATTCAAACTCTCCAGAGTTTGACTTTACAGATATTTCCATGATGCTCCCTCTGCTTTTTATGTTTCTGGCTCTGCAGTACTCTAGCTCTGCCTATTCCTTTGACCGTTCTCACTGTTCTACAAAGGCAGAAGTGAATGTTTACAAGGATGGGGATATGGTGGTTGCTGCATTTTTCCCACTTCATTCTATTTTCTTTGATCCCATCACTGAAGATCCAAGCACTGAGAACCTCTATCATCAGTAAGTTCAATTTTTCATTTCTTCATTTTTGTCTTATTTTCAAATATACAATGCCTAGAAATACTATGTGTGCATACAGCAGTGCTGCCAACATCTTCCACACTGCTCTTTCTACTCTGTATTCCAAGAACTATTTCTAATTTATTTCTATTTACTAGTTTCTTAGCTTCAAAGGGAACAAAATTATTCTAGTTTTCTTCATTCTAGATTCCCCTTTCTGAGACTCAATTCTCTCCTTATCATTCAAACATTCCTGACCCTCTTTCAGACTGTGCTGTCACTGAATTATACCCACTATTATTATTTACAATCCCAATACCATGCTTTGGCATGGAATATCTCTAATGAGTATATGGGACATTCTTTTTATGGGCAGTAAAAGATCTGGTTAACTCTTCCCTTTATTGGAATGAAGTGTTCTTCATCATCTCTTCTGGTTAGTTTTAGTTTGAAGTCTTTTTTTGTCAGATACTAGTTTAGCAATGCCTGTTTCCTACTTGGTCCCTTTTATTGGAGTAACTTTGTCTATCACTGTATTCTAAGCTGGTAAATATCTTTAAAAACAGTATGTGTCTCTTGGTAATCAAAGATAGATGGACTTTGTTTCTTGATCCATAAGGTCAATCTGTGTGCTTTAACTGGAGAATTGAATCTATTGGTGTTTGATGTTATTGTTTTGTTATTGAAAACAGATTTTTTTTCATTCAATATATTCTAATTATGGTTTTGCCTTCCCATACTCCTCCAAGCCCCCCCACTTTCCCACCTATCCAAATTCATACCTTTCATTCTCTTTTTAATTGGAAAACAAAACAATAATATTATTATAAAATAATAGTATAAGATCTTTAAAAGCCAATAGAACAAAACAAACAGAAAAAAAGTCAAAGACAAAGTATAAGAAACATTTACAGGCATAGAGACACACTTTCACCTACAAAGAAAACCCATATAAACAAAATTGGAAATTATATGTGTGTATACATATATGTATATATGTATGTAGCAATGTGTGATAAATATATACATACATATGTATGCATGTATATATGTATGTATCAATGTGTGAAGATAGAGAGACAGAGAGATGGATGGACAGACAGATAGAGACAGAGAATGTTCTTTAAGGGGGAAATGCCCAGGTAATGCATTACAAAACAAAAAATTCTCCAAAAATATCATTGTATTCATGTTGTGTTAGTCATCTACTGCTGGACATGAGACCTGACCTTAAGTGTGGTCTGTATACCCAATGAGACTCCATTGGAAAAAAACTGATTTTTTTCCTTTGTAATGGTTATCAACTGGAGAAAGCCTTTGGATTAGGTAATGGGACTTGTGTTTACTTTGCTTTTCAGTGCTAAGACCTTATCTGGCTTAGACATGTGCAGGCCCTGTGAATGCTGCCAGACTATGTGAATTCATATGTGTGTCATTCCTGATGTGTCTACATGTCCTTGTTTTGTGGGTGTCCTCCATGCCTTCTAACTCTTAAAATCTTTCTGCCTCCTCTTCTGTAGGATTTCCTGAGTCCTGTGGAGATGGATTTGAGGGAGACATCTCATTTATGACTGAAAGTTAGAAGAACACTTTTTCTGTATATTTTACAATTTTAGGTATATGGTATCTATATCTGTTTCAGTTTCCTATGGATAAAAGCTTCTGTGATGATGGCTGAACAAGACACTGATCTAAGAGTACAACAAAATGTCACTGAGAGTCATTTTATTGCTGTTCTTTTATTAGAACAGTAACATTTGGTTCTCATCTAGGTCACTGAACTATCTAATCTCAGGTTATTGGCCACCCAAGCAGCATTGGTTGGACTCTATCTCATGGGGTGGGTCTTAAGTCACCCCATGAGACTTGGTTGGTTACTTCCAAAAGCATTATGCTACTATTGTACCAGCATATATTGAAAGCAGGTGACAATTATAGATGGAAGAGTTTGCAGTTGGGTTGTTATTTATCTTTATCTTCTAATAGGGAAAGGCAATTCCTATATGATGGCCAATTCCTGGCTTTATGCCATGAAGCAGCTTTGATTGGGACAGAACTGAAGAAGAAGGAAAGAAGATTGAGTAATTTACTAAGGTCATACAGGACCTAAAAGAAACCTTCACTAATTTTATACAAGATTGATATCAGTGGTAAAGAAAATGATACCAAACAGAAGCTAGACAAATGATAATTGAATCTCTGGCTTTGGAACATGCTAATTCTTAATGCAAAAGGATAATTATGCCTTTAAAGGTAAGATCAAAACACTTGGGGAAATGGGTCTGAGAAACAATCCATATTAAATCTCATGACCATGATGATGCTTGGATAGGAGAGGTGATTTCCAGAGGTCTGAAGAAAAATCTAAGTGTCAAGTGTTTCAATTGTGGCAAGCAAGGCAACATTAAAAGTGACTGAAAACAGGGCGTTAGTATAAACGATGTTATTTTCTAAGCATAATTCAAACAGAATGCCCCTCCCTTCTGGATCATGCAGAAGGTGTGGCAATGGCAGGCATTGGACTAATGACATCCAAGGTAACCCTTTGCTGTCAGTAAATTCCTTGAAGGGCATCTCACATGGCATCTCAGTTGTTTTCTGTCATCAGAGAGGAAATTCCTTTCCAGAGAATTCAAGAACCCGGTGCCTATTGTAAGAAACCATACACTCTGGATGATAGACTAACTACAGAAGAGAAAACAAATAATTCAGGAAAAACCATAAAGCAAGTATTTTGGCAAACTTTATATGAACAAATGCCAAATTAAATTACAAATAAATGACATTATCATTGAAGGTCTGGAAGACACAGGTGTGAATGTAACAATACATGTAACAGAATGTAACTGAAATCTTGGCATCCAAATTGGCCTCTTCAAGAGGTAAATACATTTGAGGACTGGAGCTTTATCTCAGGTAAAACAGAGCATGAGAAGGGTCAAATACATAAGGCCACAAAGATTGGAAAATCAAAGCCATATGTGGCTAACATAGCAATGAATTTGTAGGGGTGTGATTTGTTACAGCAATGAAATACTCAGATTAACATTTCCCCAATCTTAGAAACAAACAGTATATTAACATATGATTCTGGGGAAAATAGTAGAAGGTATTGTAAAGATCAGTCACCTACGATTCACATTGTACAAGAACAGGGCACAACAGCTGCTGATCTTCTAAGTCATCCACAGCCCTGTCTTTAAAATGGTTGACAAACAAACCTGATGGGTTGTGCAATGACCTTTAACAACAGAAAAACTGCAGGCCTTAGAACAGCTGGAAAAGGAGCAGCTAAATGCTCAGCATATTGAAGAACCAACCAGCCCTTGTAATTCTGTATTTGTTGTTAAAAAGAAATGTGGAGAATGGAGAATGGTAACAGATCTGAGAACTGTTAATAAGGTAATTCAGTCAATGGGCTCTCTATGGTCTAGAATTCCTTTGCCTTCTTTATTGCCTAAAGGATGGCCTCTTATAATTATTGATTTAAAAGTTTGAATCTTCACTATTCCTTTACAAGAAGAAGATAGAGAAAAATTTGCTTAATGATGTCTACTTATAATAATTCTCAGCATGTTAGGCAATATTAATGGAAGATTCTCCCACAGGGAATGTTAAGTAACCTTACCCTGTGCCTATATTTTGTACATCAACCATTTGAAATGATACACAACAATTTTCTCAATTTATAGTTTACCATTACATAGATGCATTTTATTATCTGATTCAAATGTAAATATTTTAGAATGTTTGTAAAAGTAAAAAATATTTTTCCTTGTTGGGATTACAGTTTCTCCTGAAACAAAAGTACAAAGAGGAGATTCTTTAGTTATTTAGGCTATAAAATAGGTTTATGAAATATTAGACCATAAAAGGTGCAAAATAGGAGAGATTAATTGCAGATTTTTTTGGTATTCAAAATAGTCATATATTTTATTTAAAAACATAATTTTTACTATTCATGTAATTCTTTTCAAATTTTTAGATATAATTAATGAATAAATTACATGTAATTAAGGGGATTACTATGATTTAAAAATTTATTAAATTTTTAAAAAATACCAGTCAAAGTTCCCCCTTCCTCCCCTCCTCCCATTCCCTTAATACACCCTCTCACTGTATCCCCTCCAATCCTCAGAGAGGGTAAGGCACATTGCTTTGGAAAAGGTCCAAGGCCCTCCCTACTATATCTGTGCTGAACAAAGTATCCATTCAAAGAGAATAGGTTCCCCAAAAGCCAGTACATACAGTAGGGATAAATGCTGACACCACTGCCAGTGGCCCCTCAGTCTGCCCCAGCCATGCAATTGTCAACTACATTCAGAGGGAAAAGTTTGGCTCCATGCTTGTTCCTTCCCAATCCAGCTGGAGTTTGTGACCTCCCATTAGATCAGATAGACTGCCTCAGTGGGTGTCCCCATCATGGTCTTGACCTCTTTGCTCATATTCTCATTCCTCCCACTTTTCAACTGGAATTTGGCAGCTCAGTCCAGTGCTCCAATGCGGGTCTCTGCCTCTGTTTCCATCAGTTGCTGGATGAAGATTCTATGGTGATATATAAGATATTTATCAGAAAAAAACTAAAAAAAATACTAAAAAATTTTAAAAAGATATTTATCAGTCTGACTACAGAGCAAAAGAAGATCGGTCCCCCTCCCCTCTATTGCTTAGGGTCTTAGCTGGAGTAGGCCTTGTGGATTCCTGTGAATTTCTCTAGAACCAGGTTCCTACTAACCCTATAATGGCTCCCTCAATCAAAATATCTCTTTCCTTGCTCTCATCTATGTCCTTCCTCCATCTTGACTATCCCATTCCTTCAAGTTCTCTTTAACCCTCCTCTCTTCCCCTGCTCTTCCCTTTCTACCTTCCCTTCTCCCCCAGTCTTCATGCTCCCAATTTTGTCTGGAGAACTTGTCTATTTCCAATTTCCAGGTGGCTCTATATATGTTTTTCTTTGAATTCATCTTATTACTTAGCGTTTCTAGGATTATGAACTATATGCTCAATGTCCATTGTTTATAGCTAGTATTTACTTATGAGTGAGTACATACCATATTCATATTTTTGGGTCTGGGATACCTCACTCAGGATAGTGTTTTCGAATTTTATCCATTTGCATGCAAAATTAACAATGTCATTGTTTTTTTACTGCCGTGTATTACTCTAATGTGTAGATGTGCCACATTTATTTATCCACTCTTCAGTTGAGGGGCATCTAGGTTGTTTCCAGGTTCTGACTATTACAAATAATGCTGCTATAGACATAGTTGAACAAATACTTTTGTAGTATGATTGAGCATCTTTTGGGTATATGCCCAGGAGTGGTATTGCTGGATCCTTAGGTACATTGATTCCCAGTTTTCTGAGAAAACACCATACTGATTTCTAAAGTGGTTGTACAAGGTTGCATTCCCAATAGCAATGGATGAGTGTTCCCCTTACTCCACATCCTCTCCAGCATAAGCTATCATTGGTGTTTTTGATCTTAGTCATTCTGACAGGTGTAAGATGGTATCTCAGAGTTGTTTTGTTTTTCATTTCCCTGATGACTAAGGATGTTGAACATTTCCTTAAGTATCTTTTGGCCATTAGATATTCTTCTGTTGAGAAATCTTTCTCTAGTTCTATACCCCATTTTTAATTGGGTTATATAGAATTTTAGTGTCTAATTCCTTGATTTCCGTATATATTTTGGAGATCAGTCCTTTGTCTGATGTGGGGTTGGTGAAGATCTTTTCCCATTCAGCAGGCTGTTTTTTTATCCTATTGATTGTGTTCTTTTCTTTGTAGAGCTCAGTTTTAGGAGGTTCCATTTACTTATTGTTGCTCTCAGTGTCTGTGCTACTGGGGTTATATTTAGGAATTGGTCTCTTGTGCCCAAGTATTAAAGGCTATTCCTTTGGCTTTTATAGCCAGTAAACAGGGAGTTTCCTGTGGGTAGGCTCCCCCAAAACCCAAACCCACCCAGCAGCCCTTACAAACTACTAGCCCCATCCTGCCCCCAAACCCAGCTATCCTGCAGACTCTTATGACCTCCAAAGATTGCTAGGAGATACTTCCTATCTATGGCCCACTATTGGAGTAAATCCTGATGAACTGAGTAATTTGTTCTAAACCTTAGAGAGTTTAAGAACTTAAATAGCCCTAGGAAATTATCAGCTGAAGCTGAGAGAGAATTGGTTTTTGTGGGAAAGAAATTATAGAATACGCATGTGGATCCAAAGTTTAACTGCATTCTGATCATGTTACCCTCAAAGAATTCCCCAAAAGGAATTTTAGTGCAGAGGGAAGATATTACCTTATAATTGATCATTTTTTTACCACCTAAACAGAGTAAAAAAAATTAACTTAGATGGAAGTTCTCTGAATTTATTCTAGAAGGAAAACTGAGATTTTGTCAATTAGGGGAATAGACCCAGCAGAAATTATAGTACCTTTTGCCAATGATGAAATTGACAAATTATGGATAGAAAATGAACATTGATAAAGAACATACAGTAATTTGGGGGGAGAAATTAACAACAATTATCCCAAAAGCAAGAGTATTCAACTTATAAAGAAAGCTAGTTGGATCATTCCTCACGTTGTAAGGGAAACACCAATATCAGGAACCCATACATTCTATGCTGATGCAAATAAAACAGGGAAGGCAGGTTACAGATCAGAAAATTTAGCCCAATGGTGGTGGTGCACACCTTTTATTTCAGCACTTGGGCAGCAGAAGTAGAGGGCTCTCCTTGAGTTTGAGGCCAGCCTGGTCTGCAAGAGGTAGTTCTAGGATAGGCTCCAAAGCTACAGAGAAAACCTGTCTTAGAAACAAAATAAATCAGAAAATTTAAATAAGGTGGATCAAAGACCTTGTGATTCTTTCCAAAAGTCAGGAGTATGTGATATTCTCATGATACTAAGAGATTTTAAAGACCCTCTCACGATAGTTACCAATTGACAATATGCTGAAAAAGTTGTTTTGCAGATTGAAATCACTGAGTTTATACCAGATGATACAGAATTGAATTTATTAATCATTCAGTTACAAGATATAATCAGGAATAGGAATCATCCCAAATACAAAACACACATCCAATCCAGTACAGGTTTGCCAGGTTCTTTAACAAAAGGAAATGGAGAAATAGATCAATTATTGAAAGGAAATATGCTGAAAGACTCAGAATTTCATAAAAAAATATTATGTCAATAGTAAAGGTTTAAAAACACTTTTCCATCATGTGCCAACAAGACAAGGGAATTATAAGGAAATATCCTACTTGTTTTTTATACAACCAAATGCCACTACCTGTAGAAAGTAACCCAAAGGATACTCAAAAGAATGAAATCTGGCAGATGGATGTGTTCCATTTTGTATAATTGTGAAAATTAAAATATGTACACTACATCAGTGATACCTAGTCAGTATTTCAATGGGCAATTGCTCTGAGTTTAGAGAAGGCTGAATCAGGATTCATACTGAAAGACCCCAAACTTAGTCTCCATCTTAAGATGTTTTTGTGATCAACTAGGGAAAAACAGGATACCTATGAGTAGCAGAAGCAGCCTTGAGACCAACTGCACCTGCCAACGGTGCAAAACAGGATATCTGTGGGCCTGTGGATGGCAGGAGCAGTCTTGAGAAAAACACCCAGTCCTTTGTGTATCAAAGCTCAGGAGGCAGAAACTGGCTGAAAACTGGCTTAATTTTGACTTGTTTTTGTTCTTAAGGTTCTGACAACTTGGTAACAGCTTTAAGTGCACAATCTATACAGTTAATATAGGTTATAAGATATACTGAACCAGAGAATACTGACAGTTTACTGTACAATAGATTTACCTTAGTGCTGTGGACCATTTCTACCAAAAGGAAATGCACTTGTTTTCCTCCTGTTAGACTTGTTTTTATCCTGTTAGACTTGTTTTCATCCTGATATTGATCCCCCCATATGTTAATTTGAGTTGACCAATGATATTGTTGTTGCTATGGTTCCCTGTTTATGTAACCCTGAAACCATATAAATGCTTGCTGGAAAAATGCCAAGAGTATTGAGTTCCCCGTTGGTGACTTCGACATTAAAGAATCCTCTTGCTGTTTGCATCCATTAGCGTAGCTTATTGCATCTGGGAGATCCTTCCCTGAACTCTAGAAATTAGGGTCTTTCAATACATTTCTTAGAAATTATGGCAATAATGGATATACCTGTACAATTTAAGGTGAACAATGCTCCAGAATATAGCTCTAAGAAAATTAAACAGTGCTTTGCTTATGAAATGTGAAGCACATTATAGATAGGGCAAGAGGTTATAGAAAGATCAAATTGAACTCTAAATGATGTGTTAAATAAGCCATAATGGGTAATAAAGACCCCCAGAAATAAATTGCACAATGCTTTATTAACTTTGAATTTTCTAAATGTTAGTGAGAAAGGAACAACAGCAGAAAGACACTGGATAATAGAAAAACCTATGGAATTAAATCAGCCAGGATATTTTAAAGATGTGTTGACCTTAGAATGGAAACGGGGACATGGGGGTTGGTTTTGCTTTTGTTTCTATAGGGGATGAAAATTTATGGTTACTATCAAAATTGGTAATGATTCAAATTGAACACGATAGATCTCTTAATTAGAAAAGATGATAGTTCATCAAAGAGCATGGCCATTTAATCTAAACTAACCTACAAAACTAACATTTTTTTTATTTGATCAGATGTAACTTGCCAAAAGACAACCTCTCCAAAGTTAGGGTTGGGATAGGGTTTTCTTTTGTCTTTCCAGGAAAATAAAAACAATCATTTTGAAAAATTTAAAGACCTTTGTACAAAAAGAAAATCCAAAGTAGAAAGGACTATTGGGAAAAATTACCAAGGAAAGGAATACTCTGACTTAATGCAATCTCTGAAGTCTCCAAAAGGAGGATGGGATCCCATATCCACAATTCCACCAGGACTATCATAGCACCACTAATGTGAAAAACACCACCTAAAGATTGACTTTGGACTACAAACTTCTCAGAAAAATGTCAAGGTGTTTAGCAGAGATGATCTAGCCTCACAGACTACTGTAGCTTGGACTGGAAAAAAGCCCTGTATCTTCCTTTACACAGAGACTGGATAACAAATGATACAGCTACCTCTCCCAGGACTTGACAATTAACTCAAATTTTTCCTCTCAGGATTTCATAAAGATCCCATCGCTCCCAGACAGTAGGAAGTAAATTTAAGAACACAACACCCATATTTCCAAGATGTAGGGTGGATGGTTTTTGGTCTTCCTTTAGGTTATGGATATTTGTCATTGTTTAGGCAGATTGGTTACAAGTTATTATTGGTAATAGTCAGGAAAAAGCTAAACAAAGGAGATTAGATTCAGGGTTCTTGTTTTGGAAAAAAGGGAGATACAGATATGGTAGGATAAAAGGGTAGATTATTGAATCTACTCTGAAATGACTTAAATTGTCCCAGAAAATTATTTAGCTGTAACAAATATTTCTTCAATATCAATAAATACTCAAGAGAATTCATTTGACTATGATAAATATGACAAAACTTTCAGTAGGGGTTCATCTGTCATAATAAGAATGTCAGATGACAATTTGTGTTTATTCAAATTGGAAAATCATCATATCTACACCAGATGAGACTGAAAAGGCACAAATGGTAAAATCTGCCATTGTGCTTCAGACTTTACCCAACATCAAAGTATTGGACAGAAAATTTTTGCATGTGTAAATGTTCATACTTAGTTCTCTTTCAGTGTAGATTAAACTAATTAGAAAGAGAGAGGGAGGGGGAGGGAAGGAAAGAGGGAGGGATGGAGAGAGGGGGGGAGGAGGGAGGGAGGGAGGAAGGAAGGAAGAGCAAGGAAGAAAAGGAGGGAGGGAGGGAGAAAGGGAGGGAGGGAGGGATGGAGGGAGAGAGGGAGGAGGGAGGTTGGGAGGAAAGAAGGAAGAGCAAGGAAGAAAAGGAGGGAGGGAGGGAGGGAGAGAGAGAAGGAGGGAGGGAGGGAGGAAGGAAGGGAAAGGAAGGAAGGAATGAAGAGGAAGGAAGGGAGGGAGGGAGGGAGGGAGGGAGGGAGGGAGGAAGGAAAGGAGGGAGGGAGGGAGGGAGGGAGGGAGGGAGGGAGAGAGGGAGGGAGAGAGGGAGGGAGGGAGGAAGGGAAGGAGGGAGGGAGGGAGGGAGAGAGGGAGGGAGGGAGGAAGGGAAGGAGGGAGGGAGGGAGGGAGAGAGGGAGGGAGGGAGGAAGGGAGGGAGAGAGGGAGAGAGGGAGGGACAGATAAAAAAGGAAAAAGCCGACATGTGTCCTACCAGGCCTCTACTTACTTTTTAAGGTTAGACTGTAAAGCTTCCCTTGCTTTCATGTCCTCTTCCTTTGGGTTACTTCTCCCTTTAATCCCCTGCTTTTCACCATCCTTCCACAGTATTCCCTGCTTAAGACTTTCCATGCACGTACCCCATACTCTGGCTCATTGTTTACATTATGCCTATAATGACATTTTTTTTTAAAAAATCAAATGTTGATATATATATAATAGCCATGAGAATGTGCTTCAGAGACTCCAAATACAGGGGCTGGTATTTGCAGAAGCCTATGTCCTCTGCACTGAAGTCTGAAATTTATTCTGATTTTTTTGTTTTTTGTTTTTATTTATTTATTTATTTATTTATTTATTTATTTATTTATTCATTATTATGTATACAGTATTCTGTCTGTGTGTGTATGCCTTCAGGCCAGAAGAGGGCACCAGACCCCATTACAGATGGTTGTGAGCCACCGTGTGGTTGCTGGGAATTGAACTCAGGACCTTTGGAAGAGCAGGCAATGCTCTTAACCTCTGAGCCATCTCTCCAGCCCCCTGATTTTTTTTCTTAAGAACATGCTTCCACCTTCTTCTCTGACATAGTCAATGACTGAATATTGCCTCTGGGCCTTCTGAAAGAAGCTAATCTCATTCATGAGACTCCACTTTAATGACCAGATAACATTACCTACCTAAAAACACATTATTAATATTCCAGTCGAAATAGATGTAAATGTTATAATGCTAATGTTATAAAGATGCAAACATCTAATTTCTAAAGGTAATTTTTGCATGCAAAAAATAATAGCCAGGGCCGGGCGGTGGTGGCGCACGCCTTTAATCCCAGCACTCGGGAGGCAGAGGCAGGCGGATCTCTGAGTTCGAGGCCAGCCTGGTCTACAAGAGCTAGTTCCAGGACAGGCTCTAGAAACTACAGGGAAACCCTGTCTCGAAAAAACAAAAAAAAATAAATAAATAAAATAAAAAAAAAAATAATAGCCAGGGCTTGAATATTTCCCCTTACTAATATTTTTTTCCATTACTGTGATAAAATACCATAAAAAAGCTAGCTAAGGGAAATGATTTATTTATTTTGGCTTATACTTCCAGAGAGATACTATGTATCACGTTAGGTTAGGCATGGCAGCGGGAAGAGAAATAACAATGACAGGAGCTGGAATTTTGCTATAGTTGCATTATATTTTGACTCAAGAAACAAGAGATTGGACAAGAACTGAAGCCAAGGTATAAAGTCAAAGGCCTGTCTCCAGTGAGAGACTTCTTCCAGTAAGGCTCAAACTTTTTAAAGACCCACAGCCTTCATCATTGTCATCACCTGAAGGCAGAATGTTCAGACGGGAATATGTATGACATTCAAAAGACAGCACCCTAAAATATTCTTGTGTCTTCTGTTCAGATTAGATATAAAGAACTACCAGATTGTCCTGGCAATGGTTTTTGCCATTGAGGAGATCAACATGAACCCTCATCTTTTACCCAATGTGTCTCTGGGATATGATATCTATAATGTCCTGTATAATGAATATTCGACATTGGATAAATGCATCACGTGGCTCTCAGGGAAGAAATATTTAAGTAATTACAACTGCAGGAAAGAAATGAAGTCTATTGCTGTACTCTCAGGAGTATCCTGGACAATATCTGCCCAGATAGGAACACTGCTGGGGCTCTACAAATATCCACAGGTGAGAATGAGTGGAATAGAGATATGAAAAACACTTACAAGTTCAGGGTCATCCCAAGGTGAAAATGAACCTGAAAGAAAATTATGATTATACATCTGACCAAGTTTATAATCTCAAAGAGTGAGCGTTCAGTGACTTGGTGACATATCCACCTTTTCTTGGTCTAGGACAGAGAAAAGGGATAGGCAGGAGCAGACAGTGACTACCTGGAACTGTGAGTGATGAGGAATTTTCTAGAAAGCTCTCAGAAAGTAGGATACCAGTATTTTAATGGTATTATAGTATAGAGAGGTGACTTTGGGAGTAAAGTATTTGATTCACAAGCATGAGAACCTGAGCGTGAATCTCTAGCACATGAAATCTGGCCTAACAGGACATATCTTTAACCTCAGATCTGGTAAAGCAGAGTAGAGTGTCCCTCATAGGAAAGTCAGGCTAGCCAAAACAGTGACCTGCAGGTTCACTTAGAGAACTATGTTCAAAAGAAAAAAAAGTAAAGTGAAGAATGACAAGATAGTTCCAATATTAGCCTTTTACCTCGTGTGTACATGTATATAGATGTGATGATCAAATTCTTTTTATCATTCTACCTGATTCTAAAAGCCTGTCATGGTTGGGTGCATGCTTTCCTCATCTTAATTCTGCTTTTACTTCTTTTCCTTTAGCTAACCATTGGATCTTTTGATCCTACCTTGAATAATCATGATCAGTTTCCTGATCTCTATCAAATGGCCTCGAAGGATACATCTCTGGCCAGTGGCATTGTCTTATTGTTGAATTATTTCCACTGGAATTGGGTGGGGTTGATTGTATCTGAAGGACAAAAAGGTGTGCAGATAATCTCAGACCTGAGGGCAGAAATGGACAGAAACAGAATATGTGTAGATTTTGTGGAAATGATCCCAGTCAGTGAAGTATCCTTTTTGGCAAAGAAACAATTGAATCCTACACGGGTTCTGAAATCATCAGCAAATGTGATCATCACCTATGGTGACAGTGACTTTCTGAGAGGCTTCTTGTCTTATTCAAGACAAACATTAGTTACAGGGAAAGTTTTGATCATGAACTCACAATGGAATGATATCATCAATTCAGAGAATTTCATTTTGCAGTCATTCCATGGGAGCCTCATTTTCTCACATCGCCACAAAGAAATCTCTGGTTTCAGAAATTTTACCCAGACACTTCACCCTTCCAAATATCCAGAAGATTTTTACCTTAAACGGTTCTGGTTCTACTTTTTTAACTGCTCATTTGCTGACGATGACTGTACAACAGTTGAGAACTGTGTGCCTAATGTTTCCTTGCATGACTCACCTAACAACTATTTTGATAAGGTCATGACTGAGTATGCTTACAATACATACAATGCTGTGTATGCTGTGGCCCACAGCCTTCATGAGATGCTTCTTCATCAAGCAGAAGTAAAACCATTAGGAAAGGCAGAAGAGTTGATGTTTTCAGCCTGGCAGGTAATGTGTTTCCCATTGGATTGCTCATAACATAAGCAATGTGATTTTTCTAAATGCGTTCATTAGGAGGCCCACACTACTTATCTTAGAACCTCTAAGAATACAAAATAAACTACTAGAAACACTGACAAAGGGGTAATTCAAGATCTATACAGAAATCATTAAAAGGAAGGAAGAAAATATGTTCTAAATCCACATCAATATTTTATGTTGCCAGATCAAAGATTTCTATATAAAAATACAGAACATGTCTAATCTTGTGAGTCCCATGGGATTCAGCGGAGGCTGTGGACATTTGCTGAGAGGCCAGAGCTGATTCTGGAGGGTGGCGTGCCTAGGCATATGGAAGGAATCACAAAATGTGGAGAATGGAATCTGCAGAGAAAAGCTGGAGGAAGGAACCTTCTGAGAGTATTAATCTTAAGTATGTGGAGTCCCATCCATGGAGAAAAGGCTTTAAAAGAAAGGGAAAGGGCTGAGTTGACTCAAGAAGGGATACTTCACAGGACTACACAACGTGCGGCAAAGCCTGTACAGACAAACTGGACAGTGGAGATGAATGAGGGTAGAGTGTCCAAGCATATGTTATTTCACAACATGCAGCAAAGTCCACAGAAGAAGGGAAGGGTGTGGCTGTCCCAGGGTAAGGTGCTCAATAAATAGAGGTTTTTATGTCTCACTCCATCCTGCAGCCACTTTTAAGTAATCACTCAAAGGCTTGTATTATTTATAAACTTTTTGGCCTATAGGTCAGGCTTATTACGACCCAGCTCTTACATTTAAATTAACCCATTTATTTTTTTATTTTTATTGAGCTATATATTTTATCCACTCCTCTCCCTTTCTTCTCTGTCCTCTGCTACTTTCTCCCATGATCCACACACTCTCAGTTTACTCAGGAGATCTTGTCCTTTTCTACTCCCTATGTAGATTAGATCCATGTATGTCTCTCTTAGGGTCCTGTTTGTTGTCTAGTTTCTCTGGGCTTGTGAATTGTATGCTGGTTTTTCTTTGCTTTATGTCTAAAAACCACTTATGAGTGAGTACATATTATATTTGTCTTCCTGGGTCTGGGTTACCACACTCAATATAATGTTTTCTAGAGCCATCCATTTGCCTACAAATCTCAAGATATCATTTTTCTCAGCTGTGTAGTACTCTGTTGCATAAATGTACCACATTTTCTCTATCCATTATTTAATCAAGGGGCATTTAGGTTGTTTCCAGGTTCTGGCTATTACAAATAAGGCTGCTATGAACATTGTCAATTACATGTCCTTGTGGTGTGATTGAGCATCCTTTGGGCATATACCCAAAAGTGGTATTTCTGGGTCTTAAGGTAGGTTGTTTGCTAATTTTCTGAGATGTCGCCACACTGACATCCAAAGGGGTTGTACCAGCTTGCATACCCACCAGCAATGCAGAAGTGTTCCCTTTACCCCAATCCTTTCCAGCATAAGCTGTCATCAGTGGTTTTGATCTTGGTCATTCTGACAAGTGTAAGATGGAATATCAGAGTTGTCATGATTTGCAATTCTCTGATGGGTAAGGTGTTGTAGGGGTCCACTTATTCATTTCCAAGCCACCAAGACTCCCAAAATAATCACATAGAAACTATATTATTTGCAATACTATTGGCCAATGGCTTAAGTGTATTCATGGCTAACACATACCTTAAATTAACCCATCTCCATGAATCTATGTATTGCCATGGTGTTGTGGCTTACCAGATAAAGTTCAATTGTCTGTCTCTTGCAGGGCTACATGGTATCTCCTAATTCAACTTCTTTCTCCCAGCCTTCAGTATAGTTTTCTCTGCCTAGGTCTACTCTGCCCTATCAACAGGCCAAGGAAGTTTCTTTATTCATTAACTAACGGTATTCACAGCATACAGAGGTGAATCCCACATCACTAAGGATGTAAAGCATTTCCTAAAGCATCTTTCAAACATGTTATAATTGTCTGTTGAGTGTTCTCTGTTTTGGTCTGTACTCTATTTTTATTGGATTATTTGAAATTATCCCATTTCTACTAATCTATGTATTGTCATGTGGCCATGGCTTTTACTGATCTGCTGGCATATTGTTTCTTAGGCAGTTCCTCATGCCATTCTTGATTCTGCCATTCTCCTCTCTGTATCTTTGTTAAGCTTTCCTGCTTAGCTGTATTCTGCCTTGTTATAGGTCAAGCAAGCTTCTTTACTAACCAATGGGAATAAAAATATTCACAGAATACAGAAGGGTTATTCCACAGCAGTGCTCAGACACAGACAGCTAACTTGATTTCAACAGAAGCAATAAGTTAAGAAATGGGAATAAAAAGGATACAAATAAGAAAATGAGAAGTCAAAACATCCTCCCTTGTAGATGATAATATTCTATACATAAGAGACCCTAAAGATTCCATCAAAAACTCTCAGACCTGATAAACACTTTCAGAAAATTGTCCAGACACAAAATTAACACAAAAATCATCAATATTCATATATACCAATGTTTAAGATATCAATCAAAATTGAGAAACTAATCTCATTGACAATATTTACAAAGAAATTAAAATTTGACCAAGGAAATTAAATTAAATTAAAAACCTCACCAAGGAAATGAACCATCTCTAACCATAAAAACTTTAAGACCCAAGAAAATAATTGAGGAACACACCAGAAAATTGAAAGACCTCTATTGTTAATAGATTGTATGAATTGATATTGTATAATGGTCAACCGACACAAACAAATGACATATTAAATGCAATTTTAAACAAAATTACAATACCATCATAAAATTTCAACATGCATAATGACAATATCAGTTGATATGTCAGCCTGCATAGTGGAAATTTACGAAGTCCCACCCCTAGGTAAAGACCTTCAAACAATCAATGCCTGCTGGGAGAAGAAGTTTTCCCCAGAGATGTGCTCCCTGACAGGTTTTCCAATTCTAAGTGATCAGCATGAAACACATGTACATACAAACATCACTAAATGGACTGAGTAACTTATACGTGTGTGTGCGCGCGCGCACGTGCACGAGCATGAACATTTGTGTGTACATAGGTCATAAAATTAAGAGGAATGTGTGGGCCATAGGATAAATTGAGTTGGAAAGGGGGTAGTAGAAATTTTGGAAATGCAGTTTAATTTAGTTTAGTTAGGTTTAAAATTCCCTAGAAAATAATTTTTAAAACTGTATATTCACCATAGTCATAAAATTCTTAAAATTAATATGAAAAACCCAAGGGTACTCAAAGCAATCCTAAACAAAATGAATACTGATAGAGGTATCATCAAACCTATACAAAAC
This sequence comes from Arvicola amphibius, assembly GCF_903992535.2. NCBI lineage: Eukaryota > Metazoa > Chordata > Mammalia > Rodentia > Cricetidae > Arvicola > Arvicola amphibius. The sequence goes on along the minus strand of NC_052056.1, from coordinate 112,658,255 downwards.
TTATATACTATAGAGTTATGAATCATAATTTATATTATAGAGCTATTGGTGGGTATAAAATAAAGAACATGGTACTGGCACAAAACAGATAGATGATCAATGAAATAATAGAACAGAATAGAATAGAATAGAAGAATAAAAAAGTTAGATACAAATCCGCACAATTACAGCTAGCTTATTTTTTAAATAAACCTGACAAATATATACATTGAAGAAAAGTATTTTCAATAAATGGTTCTGTGATAAGAGTGGATTTTAATATATACGGAATGAAGCTACATCCTTATCACTGACCCTGATCAATATTAAATTTAAATTTATCAAGGTGCTCAACATAAGTTGTGACACCCTGTGATGGCGAGAGGAAAAGGCTTCAGCTTATGTTCACATGTGAGCCTAGGAAACGACTCTGTCCAGCACAGGAAATAAGACAACAAAACAAATGAGAACTTTTGAAACTAAAATTTTCTGTACAACAAAACAAACTGTCAAGTAAAGAGGCAGCCACAGAAAGGGAGAAAATGTTTTCCAGTTGCATATCAAATTAACAATTTGTGTAAAGATACACAAAGAACTCATATAATCGAAACATAAAGAAAAGAAATGACGCCGTTTAAAAATGGGCTAAGGAACTGAACAGAAAGTTCTCAAAATATAAAATAAATGTGGCTGATAAACACTTTCCACATCCTTCAGCAACAAGGAAAAGCATGTTAAAACTACATTAAGAGTCCATCTGATCCATTTAGAATGGTCGTCAAAAAATGATAACAGATGCTATTATAAATTTGGAGAACAGGGAAAACTTATACACTGTTGGTAGTAGTAGAAACTAGTGCAGGTACTCTGGAAATCAGTCTGGTGGTTTCTCAAAGAGCTAAAAAAGAGTTACCATATGACCCTGCTATACCATGGCTGGTCATACACTCAAAAGACTCTACCGGCTACAGTTCTTTTTCTATGTGTGCTTGTCTTGCAGTGCCTGTAGAATTAAAAAAAAAGAAAAGGAAAAACAAAAATAGAAAGGAGCTATTCATGGGTATTAGCAAACAGAGGATAGTGAACAGATTAAATGGAAATAGAAGAGGGATCCTAGGGGTAGCAATGTTGAAACAAGCAGGAAAGTAGAGAAGATAGAACAGAAGAGAGGGTTAATCACAAAGTCATATGCAAAACTACTATATGTAACCCAACTTAAAATAATATTTTCTTAAAGTTATAGGGCAGATAGCTGCATAGCTGGATAATTTTCATGTTTGTAGAAGTCAAGAGTTACCAAACAAAACTATAAGTAACAGGTATGAGACACCTCCATATGACATCTTGGTCAGGGAGATCACAGATTCCACAATGAAAAATAAATAAAGATAGGTTCCTGCCACACTTTTTGCTTATAAACCAGAAACAGAGTATAATAACCTATTGCATCAGATACTACACAACTTGGATGCATGATATAGAGAAAACAAACTGGAGCTGAGCCAGACACATCTTCTCTGATGGCTACATTTAATAATACCAGAAGGTGTTATGCAGGCTGTTAGGGAGAAAAAGTATCAAGGATTGTATTAGTGAGGTAGTGAGGGTTCTCTAGAGTGACTTACAGGCTGTGGTCCAGCTAATTCAACACTGGCTGACTATGAACGGAAAGTCAAGTAATCTAGTACTTATGGAGTTCCTGATGCTGGATGTCTCAGCTGTTCTTCAGTAGACACTGGAATCTCAGAGAAGTAGACACGAAGCCCACTGAAGGAATGGATTTGCTAGCAAGGAAAGGGAAAGCAGGCAAAGAACAAAAGCTGCCTTCTTCCATATGGTTTATAGCCTTCAGCAGAAGACATGGATCAGATTATGTCTGAGCTAGATATCTTGATAAAAGGCAAGTCTTCCTTCTGCAAATATCCAGATTAGAAGTGGATCTTTCTACTTCCAATTAAGCAAAAATTCCCCACAGGTGTGCTCTGTATTTTTATGTAGTTGGTTATAGATGTAGTCAAATTGACAACCGAGAATAGTCATCACAAGTTCACCCCTCATCACCTAGAAACACAATTATATCTTTTTATGTCATGTTTAATTTCCAAATGAAAACAATAACCAGATCATAGTAACACATAAGCATGATATAACTATTCCATGTACAATTACAAATGCATTATATATTTTAAAAGGTCATAAATATGCCTACGATGATATAACTATCCCTCATATAATCACAAATGCATTATAAATTTAGAATAGGTGGAAATGTTCCTTTAAGGGCATTCTTTAGTATCTCAAACTTAAATATGATAACTATTGATATTCTCCTATAATTGATATTATATTACATGATAGAGAAATTGAGGAAAGAAAAATATTTGTAGAAATGCATGTTTAACAAACTATGACAGAAACACTCACATCAGTTATTTAGGAGGTTGGATATATAATGGTCCCTAGAGATAATGGTACTATTAGCAGGTGTGGCTTTGCTGGAGTAGGTGTGGCTTTGTTTGAGAAAGTGTGCAACTGAATGGGTTGTCTTTGATGTCTCCTTTGCTCAAGCTTCACTCCTGTGACACATAGTCCACTTTCTGTTGCCTTTAGATCATGATGTAGCCAGTACCACATCTGCCTACACAAATACTCCCTGCCATGATGATAATGGGCTAAACCTATGAAACTGTAAGCCTCTACCTCAATTAAATGTTTTCCTTTATATGAGTTATCATGGTCATGATATCTCTTCAAAGCAATTGAATTTCTAACTAATACAGAAGTTGGTACCAGGGACTGTGGTATTGCTGTAATAGGCCTGCCCATGTGTTTGTTTGAAGGAATTTTGGCTTTGGTACATTGAGTTAGGAAAGCAGTTGTTTTGAACACTGCATAATGGGTCATACTAGTAGGAGCATGGAATACAGTGATGTTAAGAGCTATTTGAACTGTAGATGGCTTGTTAAAGATGTTTCAGCGGAGAAGCATTTTAGTATGTGGCCTAGAGATTGTATTTGTGATATTTTGGTGAAGAATGTGGCTGCTTTTAGCTCTTGTCAGAAGAGTCTGCCTGAGGTTAACATGAAAAGTTGTGAATTAATTACATTGACAGAGGAAACTTCAAAACAGCCTAGTATAGACTCTGTTTGGTAATTACTGTAAAGTCTAATGAAGATTTATAATGAAAAGGGGCTAGTTGAGCAAATAAAAGTATAAAATGTATGGATTGAGAAAAGGGCACCCAAACATATAATAGAACTAAATCCTGTGCTCAAGGATCTAAACAGATTAAAAAATAGAACAAAGGAAGTGTTGGCCTCAGGCTAAGATCCCACCCAGCTGAATTTCCAACTTCTGATAAAGGAAACAGAGGCAGAGGCCCACTTCGGAGCACTGGACTGACCTCGCAAAGTCCAGTTGAAGAGGGGAAGGAATGAGAAAATGAACAAAGAGGTCAAGACCATGATGGGGACACCCACTGAAAGAATTTACCTGAGCTAATGGGAGCTTACAAACTCCAGCTGGACTGAGAAGGAACAAGCATAGAACCAAACTAGTCTCTCTGAATGTGGTTGACATTTGCATGGCTGGGGAAGACTCAGGGGCAACTGACAGTAGCACCAGGATTTATCCCTACTGCGTGTACTGGATTTTTTGGGAACTAGTCTCTTTGAATACCTTGCTCAGCCTACATATAGTAGGGAGGAGCTTGAACCTTCCCCAAAGCAATGTGCCTTACCATCTCTGAAAATTGGAGGGGATGGAGTGGGAGGGTACATGGAAGGAGTGGGAGGAGGGAAAAGTGTAGAAACTTGGATTGGTATGTATAATGAAAAAAACATAGTTTGTTTTCTTTTTTGTCTTTTTTTTTCTCATTCTTTATTAAAAATTGCCAACTCCTCCCCTCCTCCTCCCGCTTCCCTCCCCTCCCTTCCACCCATACCCCCACTCCCTCCCTCTCCAAGCCAAAGAGCCATCAGGGTTCCCTACTCTATGTTAAGTCCAAGGTCCTCCCCACTCCAGAAATTTGGGATCAATCTACCCCAGGACCCAGCAATCCCACTCTTGGGAATTTACCCAAGAGATGCCCAATCATATTACAAAAGCATTTGTTCAACTATGTTTATAGCAGCATTATTTGTAATAGCCAGAACCTGGAAACAACCTATATGCCCTTCAGTGGAAGAATGGATGAAGAAAGTGTGGAATATATACATATTAGAGTACTACTCAGCGGTAAAAAACAATGACATCTTGAATTTTGCATGTAAAGGGATGGAAATAGAAAACACCAACCTGAGTGAGGTAACCCAGGCCCAAAAAGATGAACATGGGATGTTCTCACTCATAATTGTTTTCTGTTTTTAAAAAAATTTAAAAAGGAAAAAAATTCTGGTGCAGATGGAATTGAACAAGAAGAGGCCATGTCCTAACCCCAGCAAGCAACAGAACTAGGCAGCTTAGACATAAATTTACTTTAGAATCAAGGACACAATAAAAGGATTACAGATTCCTTAAGGACTAAGAAAAGTCACTAGGGCTAGGCATGTTTCAGGGGTATCCAAGAATGGAGGACCAGAGAAGTCATTGTGAGAAGTCATGAAAGTGAAGCCTGTATTTCACTGGATATCCCAAAATGTTGGAGATTCCAGATCAGAGAAATACATGACAAAAAAAAATGCTAAGTGGGTGTAGAGCCAGTCTAAAAGAGATGAATTTTGTTGCAGTCAACAAAGCTAAAAGAGCTGGAGATCTGAAAATTGTTTTGACATCAGATGTGGAGTGCAGAGTTTGGATTTTGCCCAGCTGGTTTTTGGTCCTGATTTGGTCCAGTGTTTCCTCACTATGCTCCCTTTCCTACCTTTTAGAACAGCAATGTATATTCTGTGCCATTATATGTTGGAAGGATGAGATCTCTTTTTATTTTAATTTTTAGGGGTGACAATTAAGAGAGTGCCTTGAGTCTCAGAAGACACTTTGGACTTTCAGCGTTGAAACTGTGATAGACTATGAATGCTTTTGAAGTTTGACTAATTGCTGACCTTTAAGCAGTGTTGAGATCTTCTGAAGCTGGGCTAATTGCATTTTGCATTTTGATACAAGTCTATGGGGGCAGGGAGTGGAATGTGGTGGTTTGAATATGAATGAATGTTATAAGCTCATGTATTTGATTACTTAGTAAACAAACAGGGAGTAGAGCTATTTGAAAGGATTAGGGGATGTAAACCCTGTTGGAAGGAAGTCTGTCACTGGGGGTGATCTTTGAGGTTTCTAAAGTGAAAGTCAAACCCAATGACTCTCACTTCTTCCTGCTGCCTATGAATCTGACTATAGAACTCTCAACTCCTTCTCCAGAACCATGTCTGCCTGCATGCTGTCATGGTTCCCACCATGCTTATAAAGAACTAGACCTCTGAAACTGTAAGTCAGCGCCAATTAAATGCTTTTATTTATAAGAATTGCCATAGTCATGGTGTCTCTTCATAGCAATAGAACATTAACTGAGACAATGATGTTACCTAATTGTGAAACCTTTCAGCTTTAATAGCAGCTTACTGAGCAAGATGTACCCATTTGTACAATAGTAGCACTGCTTTTATGGGGGTGAAGTCTCTAATTGTATATGAAGCCACTCCACGTCAGGGAATCCTTGAAGAGCAGTGTAACACTACTCAAGAACATGTAATTAGGTACATCATAAGCTCTAATGAGGAACTAAGCAACTCCTGTTTAGTTAAATTTACATAGTACCAAACTGCCTTTAAAATATCTGTGTAAGGCTGTATAGCATGTTATTCTCAGCCTTAATGTTAGAAGCCTCTCTTTATAGTGAGTACCAGACCAGTTTTACTTGCTCTAGATGCTGAGAATAAGTGACTGCAGAGTGTTGAGCCCTATACTAGACATTTGTAACAACCTCTCTACGGCTCAGGGAACAATGAAGAAGAGGAGAACGGAAAGAATATTGAGTTGGAAGACAGAGAGAAGATGCTGTCTTCTAACAACACAGCCATTGCAGTCCTGAACTCTTAGCAGCTGAAGTTACTTGTGCTGAATCTGCACAAGATTAGCTCTATCAACAATAAACTATGGACATGGAAGGGGACCCTACACTCTCCCTGTTAAACTATTGGGTATTAAAATGTCTAGAAGATTGGTAGTCATTATCTTCATTTTTTAACCAATTGACAACCCACTCCAGAGCTCCAGTAATTTAAAACTATGATCAAACAGAAGACCCCAGTTTCCCTCATGAACTCCTTAAATGACAGGAAAAGAAAGTCACCTTTTCTGCCATTCCTAGTATATAGTTTTTAAAATTTATTGACCATTTCTTGCATGTATTTAAGAAGTATTTGGTCTTTTCACACTAATTAAGCCGTCTAATCCCCTCCTCCTCATGTTGAAACCTCTTCCCAACAGACCTACTCCCTCTTTCACGTCTTTTTTGTGACTTGTCGAATTTAATTATAATTCTCACATACACTTGGGTGGAGGTTATTTACTGAACTGTGGACAGTTTATTACTATTTAAAACACAGAAAATAATTACACACACATGCACACATGGAAAACACTGACTGCCTGTAGCCTTTCAGTATGGGAAGTATGGGAAACTTATGAGTTCCTCCCCACGGGATGATGGATAATGGATGGGCACAATTTTATGAAGAAATTGTATAGGTAATAACAGCTGCAATAAATTCATGAATGCAACAGCAGAGTCTCACCAAAATACACTGTTTTGAAACAATTCTCCTCATCCTCTGGATCTTACCTTTTTGGTCCCTGTCTTCCACAATAAGCCCTGAACCTTGGTGTGAGTGATTTTTGCCCTGTTTAGGATGAAGCACTATGTATTATTTTTCTGTTGGTGTAATAAATACCATGACTAGGGCAAATTATAGAAGAAACTTTATTTTGGCTTATATTTCCACAGAGTTAAAGTCTATAATGGTAGATAGTGTGGCAGCAAACATGGAATCTGGAACAGAAAAATGAAAGCTCATAACTTTCTCCTCAACCACTAAGCAGAGAGAGTCACCTAGAAGTTGAATGAGTTTTTAAATTCTCAGAGTTAAACTTTGAGTGACATACTCCCTCCGACAAGACTGCACTTCCTAAGCATCCCCAAATAATACCACCAAGTGTGAACCAAATAAATGATCAAATATCTGAGCCTATGTGGAATGTTTCTTAATCAAACATCCACATTCCACTTCCTAGAACCCAAATGTTTATGGCCATATCATAATTCAAAATTTCCCCATGGTCTTTCACAGCCTCAACATTATTTAAAGATCTGAAATAAATTCTGAGACTCAAGGTAAAAATCAAGAACCAAGTTAGTTATTTCCAATATGCAATGACTCAAAGCAAACATTACCACTCCAAGAAAGAAATGGGAGCATAATAATAAAATTCTAGACCAAAGCAAGACTGAAACCCAGCAAACTAAATACTTAACTCTGTAGCTCTGGTTTTGATGTCTGGAAATTTTATTTCAACGGACTCCACCTCTCCAGTCTTGCTGCCAGCCACATACATCTTTCTCATGGGATGGTTCTTTTCCCCATATGCAGCATCCTTGACAGATCTCTCACATCTCTGACATCTCCAACATCATGGAACCTCTATTGCATCATGGGATCTCTATCACATCCACAGCTTTACATAATAGCCTGTTGGGGCCTGTGGCTCCATGAGGACCAACACATAGGGATTTGTCTACCACATTCTGCCTGCCATTAACACCTCTCATAAACCATAGAGGACAAATCACTCATACATCCTGCATATCTCTAAACCAACATCATATAGATGTTTGGCTGCCAGTTTAGAATGCACCCTCCCACCACTCTCATTCACATTAGCAATAATGCTCTTGTTCACTTGCTTTTTAGGAGTGCAGACTTTACCTTAGGCACTCACCCAGGGTGAAAGCTTATATTAGGACCTTGAACTAAGACCACCATTCTCTGTATTCCAAACCAAAGAACTCTTTTTTAATTTTATTTTTTATTTTTTAAATTTTTATTGAGGTTTACATTTTTTCTCTGCTCCCCTCTCTACCTCCTCCCTCCCCTTTCAACCCTCCCCCCAAAGGTCCACATGCTCCCAAATTACTTAGGAGATCTTGTCTTTTTCTACTTCCCATGTAGATTAGATCTATGTACGTCTCTCCTAGTGTCCTCATTGTTGTCTAAGTTCTCTGAGATTGTGGTTTGTAGGCTGGTTTTCTTTGATTTATGTTTTAAAACCACCTATAAATGATTACATGTGATAATTGTCTTTCTGTGTCTGGGTTACCTCACTCAAAATAATGTTTTCTAGCTCCATCCATTTGCCTGCAATTTTCAAAATGTCATTATGTTTTTCTGCTGTGTAGTACTCCATTGTGTAAATGTACCATATTTTCCTTGTCCATTCTCCTGTCGAGGGGCATTTAGGTTGTTTACAGATTCTAGCTATGACAAACAATGCTGTTATGAACATAGTTAAGCACATGTCCTTGTGGCATGATTGAACCTTCTTTGTATATATACCCAAAAGTGGTATTACTGGGTCTTGAGGAAGGTTGTTTCCTAATTTTCTGAGAAATCACCACACTGACATCCAAAGGGGTTGTACCAGCTTGCATTCCCACCAGCAATGCAGAAGTGTTCCCTTTTCCCCCACAACCTCTTCAGCATAAGTTTTCATCAGTATTTTTGATCTTGGCCATTCTTACAGGTGTAAAATGGAATCTCAGAGTTGTTTTGATTTGCATTTCTCTGATGACTAAGGATGATGAACATTTCCTTTAGTGTCTTTCAGCCATTTTAGATTCCTCTGTTGAGAGTTCTCTGTTTAGGTCTGTACTCCATTTTTTATTGGATTATTTGTTCTTTTGATGACCAATTTCTTGAGTTCTTTGTATATTTTGGAGATCAGACCTCTACCTATGTGGGGTTGGTGAAGATCTTTTCTCCTGTTCTCATTGTATCATTTCTATTTCCTGTCTGGTTTTCCCACCTTTACCTCCTGCCTGGCCAATCAGCATTTATTTAAAACATGATTGACAGAATACAGACAATTCTCCCGCAGGTAAGATTGCCATTTTTACTATGTTAATTCCACCTACCCAAGAGCATGGGGGATCTTTCCACTTTCTGTTGTCTTCTTCAATTTCTTTTTCAAAGATTTAAAGTTTTTGTCATACAAGTCTTCCACTTGTTTTGTTAGATTACTCTGAGATATTTTATGCTATTTGAGGCTATTGTGAAGGTTGTTGTTTCTCTGATTTCTTTCCAAGCCCTTTTATCCCAAAAGATTGCCATGTATACCCCCAAAATTACTTCACCCAACAAAAAGCAGGAAGCAGTTTGGTGAGAACTATACCCAAATTCCCTAAATAATTGTCTAAAAGATGTTTGTTTACATTTAAAGGGGGCTATGTTAGAGATTTGCATTAATATGGATCTTGATTTGTTGATACAAATTTAAGGCCAATTTTGGTATTATGTGTGTGTGTGTGTGTGTGTGTGTGTGTGTGTGTGTGTTCTTGATTAAGGTATTGTGTTTGCACAACTCATTTAATTTTTTTTTGTAAAAATAAGAAATAAAGTTAATAGATAGTCATTTATAATAGTCAAGCTTGTAGTCATGTTAGTTAGGTTTTCTAGATGTACAGAGATATATTTCAGATGGATAGGCATTTTTCAAATCTTTCAAAGACCTTGAGAATATGGCATTTAAAATGTATAAGAACTTAGGACTTTTCATGACAGTTAGATACATATGCTCCTGGCAGCACCAATCTACTTCAAGAGGATGATAGGCACCGAAGAGGCTCCTCATGGAGGCTGTTAGCCATTTGGGCAAGAAACTGCTCTTGCCTGGACTGCTTGACGGTATATTGGGTGAACTGGACATGCAGGACCCATAGAGAAATGACTGCTGAACTTGCCTAAAAGTAAGATGGTCCTTCAGGGTTTCTGCTTCATGAAAGAGTCTGCAAATCATTCTGAAGGACACAGAATATGAATGACAAACTGCCAATATAAGCAGAACTGTCTTTGAAATTTCCTGCTTCATGGAAATGTCTGCTGGATACTATGAGCCTATAGGCTAAAGATGGATGTTCCAATGATACAGAAGAACTTTGGGTGACTGTCCAGGTAGCAGGAAGTCTCTGTCAAATCTAGAGTTTTGGAAATTTCTCACAATGCACTTTCTGTTTACTTAGGTAATATTATATTCTTCTGGAGTTTTTGATGGAGTTGAAGAATATATAGTTACAGTTATAGTTTTCTTTAGTTATGATAAAAGATAAAGTAGATATAAATATTGTAACTGTAATTCTTGCTTGATCCTTCCTTTGTTATATGTAATTTTACTATGTTAAAATTAAAACCTTCCATATTTTTAAACAGAAAAGGGGAGGTGATGTAGAATTCCTCTTTGTATGCTGTAAATACCATTGGATAATAGTGAAACTGGCTTGGCCTGATAGGGTAAAACAGAGCTAGGTAGGGAAAACTAAACTGAATTCTGGGAGAGAGGAGGTGGAGTGAGAAGCCATGGAGGCAACCCTGGAGACAGACATGCTGGGACCTTGTCCATAGGCCATGATCCTCATGATTAAAATATAAAATAATGGAAATAGGTTACATTAATATATAAAAGATAATTGTTCCTGTTATGAATATAAAGTATCCTTCTCCTTATCTTCTGATTAATTTAATTTGATAACTATTTTGTTAGATATTTGGATAGCTACACTGTCTTGCTTCTTAGGTCCATTTGATTGGAAAACCTTTTCCCACCCCTTTTTTTCTGGAGTAATATCTATTTTTGAGACTGAGGTGTGTTTCTTGTATACAGCAGAAGGTTGGACCCTGTTTTTGTATCCATTCTCTTAGCCTGTGTTTTTCTTTAACTAGGTGAATTGAGTCCATTGATATTAAGTGATATTAATGACCAGCGGTCGTTAAGTTCACTTATTTTTCAGTAGTAGTGTTTGTGTGTATCCATTCTTTGGGTTATGCTGGTGGGAAGTTATCAGTTGCCTGTGTTTTTGTGGGTTCAGTTATCTTTCTTGGGTTGGTGTTTTCCCTTTAGTACTATCTGTAGGGCCGGGTTTGTAAATACATATTGTTTAAATCTGTTTTTTTATGGAATATCTTGTTTTCTTCATCAATGGTGATTGAAAGATTTGCTGGATTTCCTGCAGGGGCTATTCTCCCCAACACTTCCTGTCCCTTCCCAGCTTGCACCCAACCCCCCCTTCATCCTCCCATCTACAGGGCAATAAAATCCCACAGTTCAGCCTGTTTGGGCACTGGGACCAGGTATTGAGTGCACCCAGGTGGTTGGGATTTCCTTTGTTTCAATAGTCTACCTGCAGCAAGGTAGGCCCTTGGTCAGCAAGCTGCCTGGCCAGCAAGGAGACCTGACTGTCTACCAGAAGATCCATCATTCATTGGGATGAGTGAAGGACTGAACTGCAGCAGCCGCCCGAAGAAGGACCACAGACATTCCTCAACCCTCTACACTTTCTGGTCTTCCTGCAGGGGCTATTCTCCCTGGATACTGCCTCTCTACCTCACTCTTCCTGTCCCACCCCAGCTTGCACCCAGAACCCCAACTTCAACCTCCTGTCTTTGGGGCCATAAAATTTCACAGCTCAGCCTGTTTGGGCACTGGAACCAAATAGTGAGTGCACCCAGGCAGGTGGGAGGTCCTTTGTTTCAATAGCCTGCCTCAGCAAGGTAGGCCCTTTGTGAGTGAGCTGCTTAGCCAGCAAGGAGACCTGATTGTCTACCAGAAGATCCATCATTCATTGGGGTGAGTGAGTGCCTGAACCTCGGCAGCCAGCAGCCACCTGGAGACAGACCACAGACATTCCCCAACCCCCCTACTCGTCCTGGTTTTCCAACAGGGACTATTCTCCCTGGGTACTGCCTCTCTCTTCCTGTCCCTTCCCAGCTTACACGCACAACCCCCCTTCATCCTCCCTTCTTCAGGGCCATAAATTCCAACAGCTCAGCCTGTTTGGGTGCTGGGAACAGGTATTGAGTGCACCCAGGGGGGTGGGAGGTCCTTTGTTTCAATAGCCTGCTTGCAGCAAGTTAGGCCTTTTGCCTGCAAGCTGCCTGGCCTGCAAGGAGAATTGAACTTCTAAAAGGAGAACCATAGGGGATTAGTTGGAGGAAGAAATGGGCAGGCGCCAATGCAAGAATTCCTCCAACAATTTGAAAACAACATGAAAGCACCAGAACCCAGCAAACTTACAACAGGAGGACTTGAACACACTAATCAAGAAGTAGAAAAAATTGACTTTATGAAAGTAATAGAGTCCCTTAAACTGGAGGTGAAAAACTCTCTTAAAGAAATGGATGAGAAGAATAACAAAAAGTTTGAAGAATTGAGTAAATCCATAAATGATATCCTAGGAAACCAAGAAAAACCAATCAAACAGATAATGGAAACAGTGCAAGACTTGAAAACTGAAATGGAGGCAAGGAAGAAAACACAAACCTAGGGCCGGCTGGATATGGAAAATCTACGTAAACAAATAGAGACTACAGAAACAAGCATAACCAAAAGAATACAAGAGATAGAAGAAAGAATCTCAGATTCTGAAGATACCATAGAGAAAATAAATGCACTGATCAAAGAAAACAGCAAATCCAACAAATTCTCATCACAAAACATTCAGGAAATCTGGGACACAATAAAAAGACCAAACCTAAGAATAATAGGGGTAGAAGAAGGAGAAGAATTACAGCTCAAAGGTCCAGAAAATATATTTAATAAAATTATAGAAGAAAACTTTCCCAACCTAAAGAAAGATATTCCTATGAAGGTTCAAGAAGCTTACAGAACACCAAATAGACTGGATAAAAAAAAAATCCCCTCGCCATATTATAATCAAAACAAAAAACATATAGAATAAAGAAAGAATATTAAAAGCTGCAAAGGAAAAAGGTCAAGTAACTTATACAGGTAAACCTATCAGACTTACACCTGACTTCTCTATGGGAACCATGAAAGCTAGAAGGTCTGGGATAAATGTTCTGCAGAAAATAAGAGACCATGGATGCAAGCCCAGATTACTATACCCAGCCAAGATTTCGTTCACTATAAATGGAGAAAACAAAATATTCCAAAATAAAAACAAATTTAAACAGTACATAGCCACAAATCCAGCCTTACAGAAAGTAATAGAAGGAAAATCACAAACCAAGGAGCCCAACAATGCCCACAATAACTCAGAAATCTACCGACCCTTCACCAGCACAATCTCTACCACCAAAAAAAAAAAAAAATGATGACCGGAGTTAACAACCACTAGTCACTAATATCACTTAATATCAATGGACTCAATTCACCTATAAAAAGGCACAGGCTAAGAGACTGGATACGAAAACAGGATCCAACATTCTGCTGTTTACAAGAAACACACCTCAACCACAAAGACAGACATCTACTCAGAGTAAAGGGTTGGGGAAAGGTTTATCAAGCAAATGGACCTAAGAAACAAACGGGTGTGACCACATTAATTTATAACAAAGTAGACTTCAAACTAAAATCAATCAGAAGAGATGGAAAGGGGCATTTTATACTCATAACAGGAAAAATCCATCAGAATAAAGTCTCAATCCTAAATATCTATCCCTAATATAAAAGCACACACTTATGTAAAAGAAACACTTCTAGAACTTAAGGCAGCCATCAAACCACACACACTAATAGTAGGAGACTTCAACACTCCTCTCTCACCAATGGACAGGTCAATCAGACAGAAACCTAACAGAGAATTAAGAGACTTAATGGAGGCAATGAAACAAATGGACTTAACAGACATCTATAGAACATTCCACCCAAATAGGAAAGAATATACCTTCTCTGCGGCTCATGGAACCTTTTCGAAAATTGTCCAAATACTTGGTAACAAAGCAAACTTCCACATTGCAAAACGTATTAGTAACCACATGTGTCTTATCGGATCACCATGGATTAAAATTAGAATTCAACAACAATGCTACCCCCAGAAAGCCTACAAACTCATGGAAACTGAACAGTCAACTACTGAACCACACCTGGGTCAAGGAAGAAATAAAGACAGAAATTAAAGTCTTCCTTAAATTTAATGAAAATAAAGACACAACATACTCAAACCTATGGGACACAATGAAAGCAGTGCTAAGAGGAAAGTTCATAGCACTAAGTGCCCACTTAAATGAAACAAAGCACACATTGGAGACTTAACAGCACACCTGAAAGCTCTAAAAAAAAGAAGCAAACTCACCTAGGAGGAGTAGAAGACTGGAAATAATCAAACTGAGGGTGGAAATCAATAAAATAGAAACTCAGAGAACAATCCAAAGAATCAATGAAACAAAAAGCTGGTTCTTGGAGAAAATCAACAAGATTGACAAACCCCTAGCTAGCCAATAGGAAGCTAGATTTAATAGGCTAAACAGTGATTCAATTAATACAGTTTCATTGTGTTTATTTAGGAAGTCTGGGTGGCCAGGAAATGAACAAGTGGCCTCTTACTAAAGCTAAATTTTGTTAGACAAACTGACAATTGCCAATTTTTCTTTCATTTACTGATTATCTTGGTGCTTGTAATTGAGAGCTACTATCTATTAAAAAGATTGTTATTTTCAAAAATATCATAATAGATATCCATAAGCTGCCATTTGCCCTACATTCTTGATACCTATGTTAAATTCACTTTATGCATCAAGGATTTAAACAATATAAAACTTTCCCAAACACTTAAGTTCTTTGTCTTCACTCTGGCACCAACTTCATAAAATAATATATCTTTTTTAGCTGCACCCTTTTCTAAAAGACATGGAATTTACTAATCATGCTGGAGAACAAGTGAATTTGGATGAGAAAATGAAACTGAATGCAGAGTATGACATTCTCAACTATTGGAACTTTCCAGAAGGTCTAGAACTTAAGGTAAAAGTTGGACAGTTTTCCCCATATGGTCCACTTGGTCAACAATTATCTTTATCTGAGGACATGATAGAATGGGCCACAGGAATTACAGAGGTGAGTTGGGTATAATTGTAATACTATTAATTACACATAGTAAAACAAATCTTGATAAGGACCCACTAACCAAAATCTACCTACAATGGATAACCTCTTATAAAGAAAAGAGTAATTTCTTCTAATAGAGTCTCATTTCAGAGAAGGGTCCATTCCCAAGAATCTCAGTGTTATTTTTGTAGAACTTTTATGTCATATTTCTTTGTTTGGAAATTTCTTATCTTATTGGTCCTTTGCTTTATGTGTGCTTGTTTCTTTGGTTTTTTTGTTTTCAGTTTTGTTTCCTTGTTTTGTAAGCATAGGGGAAAAAGGGTATGGAGTTGAATGAAGGGGGAGATGGGGAGAGCTAAAGATAAATGATCAGAATATTTTCTGTGAATAAGTCTTTTAATGTTTTTATACTATAATATTTTTTTATTTTTCTTTTGCCTAGCAGTTTTATGATTTTTTATGTAGTGATATTTTTAAGTTTTCTATATAAATTTTAAAAATATTATTGTGTATTAAAATATAAATATATGAAATATTATATGTTGGTTTTTGAGGACCCATATAAAATTTATAATACTTCTATTTCTGTGAAGAATGAAATAGGAAATTTAAATTGATATTGCATTGAATCTGTAAATAGTTTTTGGTAGAATGGTTATTTGCACAATATTAATTCTACTAATCTGTGAGCATGGGATGTCCTAACATCTTTATGAGGAAATTCAATTACAATAACAAATACAGATATTTTACAGAAATGTTCATATTAACTTGAAGTAGAAGACACTTTTGTATTTGCTTTTTTTCTTAACATGGTTCCGAGACAGCATCACTAGAGTACTGATTGGAGATGATATCATTCACAGGTTTTGAGATCTAAAGGTGCCCATAGTTTCTTCAACAGTAAATTGAGGAAGGAATTGGAGAAATGGAAATAGAGAGTAAAGTAGGAATGAGAAGCACAGTGCATGGTTTAGGGCCACGAATGATGGTGGAGGAAATATTTCATAGCAGTTTACCAAGGCAGCGGTAGGGGTGTTTTCTGCTCAGGCAGTGGTTTCCAGGATGCCCGGCAGGAATCTCAGCTCCAAGCTCCTCTATCTCAATTCAGCTCCCATCTGCCCGCCCAGTTTTGCTCCAATCATCATCAATCCACTCACGGCTAGCAAATTGGGTTGACATGTTCCAGCTGCTGTTTTTTCGTGTCCATGTCCAACAGCCCCTCATTGACGGCTACTTTTGTCCTTGACCTGATGCAAGCAAGATGGTGAAATAGCGCTAGCTTGACTGTTTTTTGTTTTTAGAAACAAAAGTTCCATATAGGCTTATTTCTTTTTCCTTCAGTTCTTTCTCTGCTAAAAGTAGAGTCTATTTGGTTTTAACTGTGACTCTTGTGACTCTTGTCTTTCACTGACTCTCACAGAGGCAGCTTTTAATCCATTATCATACCCAACAATCCCTTGAACCAAAAATGTGCTTTTTAAATTCTATACTTCTAATTTAAGGAAGAGAATTTTTTATATGCCATATGTAATGAGATCATGTTCATTTACCAATATGTATCTAAATGCTCACTCATTTCATATGAAAGTATGTATGCCATCTGTTGGGGGTTGTCATTACTGACAGATCTTTGAGTTGAATTTGGTGGTTTCTGGGACTCATTTAGCTATTAATTTTGACTGATAAGGCACTATGGTGTGCTTTGTGACAGTAAAAGACACTCACCTTATGACAGCAACACTAGAGGTAGGATGAGTCCATTGTCCCAATACACCTTTCAATGGCAAGCCTCCAATCGCTAACTTTCTTGCCTTTTAAAAAATACTTTGTTTATATTTTTTTACTATTTATATGCATGTGAAGGAAGGGATTATCTTATCTGCACGTCGAGTTCAGGTGCCTATGGATGCCAAAAGAGGCTGTTGGATCCCTTGTAGCTGGAGTTACAGGCAATTTTGACCCATGTAATGTGGGTCTGGGAACCAAATGCATGACCCCTGCAAGAGCATGCTGTTAATACTGAACCATTTCTCCACGCCAATACTTCTTGACTTACAGGCTTCACCATGTCTCAGCAGCATCACAGGCTGAAGGCCATCACTGTTAAGGTGGTGTGTATGTCCAAGCTACAGTGACATCCAACCAGTTGATTGTTTATGGATACAAAAACTATGTTCACTAATGATTCAGTTCTATGAATAATGTGCTCAGTATAGTAGTAGGTGAAAATATGAATTATAACTTGCTCACTGATTTTTCTCAGACTCCCCAGTCTGTCTGCAGTGAAAGTTGTAGTCCTGGATTCAGAAAATCCCTCCCAGAAGGAAATGTGGCTTGTTGTTTTGACTGCATTCTGTGTCCAGAGAATGAGATTTCCAATGAGACTGGTAAGTGTGTTTTATGGAAAAATTCTCTACTTCTAATTAATAGCATTTTTATGAAGTGTTTCCCATAAAGTACTTCAAACACTTTACACACTGAGCCATTCCCCTAGCCTAAGATATTAAGCAAAGTGTAGTGATACACACCTTCTGCACTCAGGAGACAGAGGCAGCCAGATAATTGTGAGGTTACAACTAATTACTCAGGAGGCTGAGGCAGGAGGTTTATTGTAAGTTCAAGGCCATCCTACGTATCAAAAGGGACCTCATTTCAAACAGAAGTCAGGGGAACTTTTAAAAGGTTTACTGTAACTCAAAAAAATGAATGGATAATGGGGAATGATATAGAAAGTTAACAGGAATTCAGTGAGAACCAGTTAAATTTTATTAATATATACTGTATTGTTAATATAACTGATTTCTTCAATATTTAATTACTAATGAATACCGTAAAATGGTCAAATGCATGAATATAAATGGTGCAATGCTGAAGTCAATCACCTCTATAATGGAAACTTTTTAGAGACAGGGTCTCTCTATGTAGTCCTGACTGTCCTGCAACTCACTATGTGGATCAAGCTGCCCCTAAATTTCTAAAGATCCACTGCCTCTGTCTTCCAAGTACCAGAACTAAAGAAAGACATATGCCACTTTGCCTGGCCTATAATGGTAAACTTTTTAAATTCACGTTTTAAATAAAAAGTGTAATCATCTTTCTGGGAATTAAACTAAGGTTGTGGGCTTGGTGGCAAGCACCTTTTTTCAGCAAGCTACCTTGAAGGCTCTCTAATGTATTTTTTTAAAGTCTTTGATTAGTGGAGTTGGGCATTTAGCTCAATAGGTAGAGTGCTTGCCTAGGTTTCAACTCTAGCACTGTATATGCTGTATTTGGTGATAGATACCTAATTCCAGCACCTGGGAGAAGGAGGAAAGAGGATCAGACCAAGGTCATCCTCAGCAACATAGTAAACACAAGAGACTATTTCAAAAGAAAGTATTTTGTTAGTGTATATTTGGTGTAGAATATAATGGGTTTTATGAATATTTGTTCACATATAACATACAATTTGACTATATTTATATCCACATCCTCTCTTGTCACCCTCCTTCCTTCTAGAAGTTCTTATTCTGGCCAAGTAGTTCACCTTTGTGTGTGTGTATGTGTTTGTATGTGTGCATGTATGTTAGTATACATGTGTGTGCGTGTGTGTGTGTGTGTACATGTAAAACCTAGACTGCAATAATGAAAGAAATCATGCAATGTGCAATGATTGTCTTTGGAAACCTGACTTATTTATTTCATTACATAAGATACAACCATACATAATTCTAGTTCTGAGAGATGTGATGCCCTCTGAAGACACCAACTATACACATGGTACAGGCAAAACACCCATACATATAAAATAGATAAACCTAAAAAATTAAATAAATAATAAAAAATAAATTTTATTTTTATAATTGTGTTATAAAGGACACACAAGTCTTGTTCACTGTTCTTTTGCTCTGAGAAGACACAGTGACCACAATTTTTATAAAGGAAGCATCTTATTTGAGGCCAGCTTACATTTTCAGAGGTTCACTCCATTATAACCATAGCAGGAAACATGGTAACACACCAGAAGACATGGTACAGGCAGAGTAGCCTCTGAGGGCTCTACATCTGAATCTGCAGAAAGCAGGAAGAGAGCCACTGGGACTGGCTTGTGTTTTGAAACTTCAAAACACAGTGACACACTTCACTTCCTCCAACAAGATCACAAATCCTAATTCTTCCCAAGTAGTGCCACTTCCTGGCATCTAAGTATCTAAATGTTTGTGGCCTTTGAGGGTCATTCTGATTCAACCCACCTCCAATGCACATGGCATGCATGTGGAAATTAAAAGACAACTTTGGGAGATCATCTGTAACTGCAACTCCAGGATATCTTAGGCTATCTGCATCATGTGCACAAACCCACTCTCATGCACACATACACATAACTAAAATTTTTAAATCTACTTAATAAAAGTTAATCTTTAAAAACAATCCAATGTCTATATATGAAGTGGATTCCTTCCTACAAATTTTATGATAACACCTTTAAACTCCTTTGTTTGTTGCTGTTGTATTACAGAAAAGATCTCACAAAGGCCAAGCTGTACCCTAACTTGCCAAGTAGCTGAGTCTGTCTTTGTACTCCTGTTCCTCCTGATTCTACCTCCCAAATGCAAGAACTATGGATATGCACCACTATGTGGCAAACTGTTAGAATGCAATATGTACTTATAAAAACACCTTCAGACAGAAGAAAAGCAACCAGAGCTATCAGTACACTGGATAGCTTCACTTGATCCCCATATCTGATAATACCATTATAAGGAAAGAACTTGAGAAGCCTCTTCTTACCTCACTAAACTTAGTTTGCAAAATCAAGAGTGTGTTGTGTGTGTGCATGCGTCTGTGTGTGTGTCCAGGCGTGTGGGTGTGCATGTGTCATGATACACAGATGGCATTGGAGAGTCAGTCATCACCCTCACTCTACTTGAGATCACATTTCTTCACAGATGCATTAGCCAGGCCAGATGCCCCATGACCTCCTGGGAAGTATTGTCTGTCTCATCTTATTCTAGAGGTGAACTGGGATTATAGATGCATCCAGCTTTTATGTGGGCCCTGGGAATCCAAACTCAAATTATCAGGTTTAGGCAGCAAGCTGTTTACCCAGTGAATCAGCTCACCCCAGCCCAGGAAATATTTTATATGAATGCAATGTTGTGATCAAATTGAAGTTGAATATTTTAAGTAAGTATGTAAGATTCTGGAAAGGGGAAAATAATGATATCAGAATCTTTTAAACAGCACACAATTGAATTAGGAGGAGAAACTGTAGCTTTGTTCATATCACATTGCAGGAAATACATGGTAGTCACTCACGTATTTCCCCATAAAACATTCTTTCATTTGATGTCTGAAGTAACGAGGGATATATATTAGGCTAAACTACTCAAATGAGGGGATAAAGTGGACAAAAGAAAACTAACCTGAAATAACAAATATGCATGCTTTCACCAGATGCAGATAAGTGCCTGAAGTGTCTAGATCATCAATATGCCAACACAGACCGAAACCATTGCCTCCAGAAATCTATGACCTTCCTGGATTATGACGATCCCCTGGGGATAGCTCTGTCATGCATGGCCTTGTACTTCTCTGCACTGTCAGCTCTCATTCTTGGGATCTTTCTGAAGCAGCAAGACACTCCCATTGTGAAGGCAAATAACCACACTCTCAGCTACATCCTGCTCATCACCCTTAACTGCTGTTTTCTCTGCTCTTTTCTCTTCATTGGCCACCCCAACACAACCACTTGCATCCTGCAGCAGACCACATTTGGAGTGTTGTTCACTGTGGCTGTTTCCGCTGTCTTGGCCAAAACTATTACTGTGGTTCTGGCCTACAAGGTCACTGCTCCAGGAAGAAGAATCAGGTGGTTGTTGGTAACACGGGCACCTAACTTCATTGTTCCCATCTGCACCTTGATCCAGATTGTCTTGTGTGGGGTCTGGCTGGGAAAATCTCCCCCCTTCATTGGCACAGATGCACACTCTGAGCATGAACACATCATCATCCTGTGCAACAAGGGCTCAGTGACTGCTTTCTACTGTGTGCTGGGATATCTGGGAACTCTGGCCTTGGGAAGCTTCACTCTGGCTTTCCTGGCCAGAAACCTACCCGACGCCTTCAATGAAGCCAAGTTCCTGACATTCAGCATGCTGGTGTTCTGCAGTGTCTGGCTCACCTTCCTCCCTGTCTACCACAGCACCAAAGGGAAGGTCATGGTAGCTGTGGAGGTCTTCTCCATTTTGGCATCCAGCGCAGGGCTCCTAGGTTGTATCTTTGTCCCCAAGTGCTACATCATTTTGTTTAGACCACAAATGAACTCTATTCAGGGTCTCAGGAACAAAATACATTATAGGTACAAGGCTTAATAAATTTTGTACTAACTTTCAAGTTAGCACATGAACTAGATTTCATTAATAAATCTTCATAAATATATTTTGTTCCTATTCGTCTGTATCACAAACTGATACTGCATCCCCTCTATCAACCTCTTCCTGTTTCTTCCTTATCTTAAAAGAATCCTCACTTTTACACCCCACCCCTTCCCACCTCCCATACTTTCACTCCTCTCTTGGATACCTTCCACTTTAAGAATGAAGGAAGAGAAAGATAAAGATACACACACACACACACACACACACACACAGAGAGAGAGAGAGAGAGAGAGAGAGAGAGAGAGAGAGAGAGAGAGAGAGAGAGAGAGAGAGAGAGAGAGAGAGAGAGAGAGAGAGAACCAGCCCCCTATGGTATTTATACTTATGACTATGGCTTAGGTGACCAAACAAACAATTTAGGTTCCAAAATTTTCCTTTTAAATGTTATAGCTTGATCCTACGGTCTTCGGGGCCATAAAATTTCACAGCTCAGCATGTTTTGGTGCTGGGAGCAGGAATTGAGTGCACCCAGGTGGGAGGGAGGTCCTTTGTTTCAATAGCCTACCTGCAGCAAGGTAGGCCCTTTGTGAGCGAGCTGCTTGGCCAGCAAAGAAACCAGATTTTCTACCAGAAGATCCATCATTCATTGGGGGGAGTGAGTGCCTGAACCATGGCAGACACCCGGGGAGGGACCACAGACATTCCCCAACACCCCCCCACTTCCTTGTCTTCCTGCAATGGCTATTCTCCCCAGATACTCCCTCTCTCTTCCTGTCCCTTCGCAGTTTGCACCCAGGACCCCCTCCCCACTTCATTCTCCCATCTTCGGGGCCATAAAATCCCACAGCTCAGCCTGTTTGGGTGCTGGGACCAGGAATTGAGTGCACCCAGGCTGTTGGGAGGTCTTTTGTTTCAATAGTCTGACTGCAGGAAGGTAGGCCCTTTGTCAGCGAGCAGCTTGGCCAGCAAGGAGAACTGATTGTCTACCAGAAGATCCATCATTCTTTGGGGTGAGTGAGTGCCTGAACCTCAGCAGCCAGCAGCCACCTGGAGACAGACCACAGACATTCCCCAACCTCCCTACTCGTCCTGGTTTTCCAACAGGGACTATTCTCCCTGGGTACTGCCTCTCTCTCTTCCTGTCCCTTCCCAGCTTACACGCACAACCCCCCTTCATCCTCCCTTCTTCAGGGCCATAAAATCCAACAGCTCAGCCTGTTTGGGTGCTGGGAACAGGTATTGAGTGCACCCAGGGGGGTGGGAGGTCCTTTGTTTCAATAGCCTGCCTGCAGCAAGTTAGGCCTTTTGCCTGTAAGCTGCCTGGCCTGCAAGGAGAATTGAACTTCTAAAAGGAGACCCATAGGGGATTAGTTGGAGGAAGAAATGGGCAGGAGCCAATGCAAGAATTCCTCCAACAATTTGAAAACAACATGAAAGCACCAGAACCCAGCAAACTTACAACAGGAGGACTTGAACACACTAATCAAGAAGTAGAAAAAATTGACTTTATGAAAGTAATAGAGTCCCTTAAACTGGAGGTGAAAAACTCTCTTAAAGAAATGGATGAGAAGAATAACAAAAAGTTTGAAGAATTGAGTAAATCCATAAATGATATCCTAGGAAACCAAGAAAAACCAATCAAACAGATAATGGAAACAGTGCAAGACTTGAAAACTGAAATGGAGGCAAGGAAGAAAACACAAACCTAGGGCTGGCTGGATATGGAAAATCTACGTAAACAAATAGAGACTACAGAAACAAGCATATCCAAAAGAATA
Source organism: Arvicola amphibius (assembly GCF_903992535.2). Classification (NCBI taxonomy): domain Eukaryota; kingdom Metazoa; phylum Chordata; class Mammalia; order Rodentia; family Cricetidae; genus Arvicola; species Arvicola amphibius. The sequence goes on along the minus strand of NC_052056.1, from coordinate 112,635,088 downwards.
CAAGAGATAGAAGAAAGAATCTCAGATTCTGAAGATACCATAGAGAAAATAAATGCACTGATCAAAGAAAACAGCAAATCCAACAAATTCTCATCACAAAACATTCAGGAAATCTGGGACACAATAAAAAGACCAAACCTAAGAATAATAGGGGTAGAAGAAGGAGAAGAATTACAGCTCAAAGGTCCAGAAAATATATTTAATAAAATTATAGAAGAAAACTTTCCCAACCTAAAGAAAGATATTCCTATGAAGGTTCAAGAAGCTTACAGAACACCAAATAGACTGGATAAAAAAAATCCCCTCGCCATATTATATATCAAAACAAAAAACATATAGAATAAAGAAAGAATATTAAAAGCTGCAAAGGAAAAAGGTCAAGTAACTTATACAGGTAAACCTATCAGACTTACACCTGACTTCTCTATGGGAACCATGAAAGCCAGAAGGTCTGGGATAAATGTTCTGCAGAAAATAAGAGACCATGGATGCAAGCCCAGATTACTATACCCAGCCAAGCTTTCGTTCACTATAAATGGAGAAAACAAAATATTCCAGGATATAAACAAATTTAAACAATACGTAGCCACAAATCCAGCCTTACAGAAAGTAATAGAAGGAAAATCACAAACCAAGGAGCCCAACAATGCCCACAATAACTCAGAAATCTACCGACCCTTCACCAGCACAATCTCTACCACCAAAAAAAAAAAAAAAATGATGACCGGAGTTAACAACCACTAGTCACTAATATCACTTAATATCAATGGACTCAATTCACCTATAAAAAGGCACAGGCTAAGAGACTGGATACGAAAACAGGATCCAACATTCTGCTGTTTACAAGAAACACACCTCAACCACAAAGACAGACATCTACTCAGAGTAAAGGGTTGGGGAAAGGTTTATCAAGCAAATGGACCTAGGAAACATGTGGGTGTGGCCATACTAATTTATAACAAAGTAGACTTCAAACTAAAATCAATCAGAAGAGATGGAAAGGGGCATTTTATACTCATAACAGGAAAAATCCTTCAGAATGAAGTCTCAATCCTGAATATCTATGCCCCTAATATAAAAGCACACACTTATGTAAAAGAAACACTTCTAGAACTCAAGGCGGCTATCAAACCACACACACACTAATAGTAGGAGACTTCAACACTCCTCTCTCACCAATGGACAGGTCAATCAGACAGAGACCTAACAGAGAATTAAGAGACTTAATGGAGGCAATGAACCAAATGGACTTAACATACATCTATAAAACATTCCACCCAAATAGGAAAGAATATACCATCTTCTCAGCGGCTCATGGAAACTTTCTGAAAATTGACCACATACTCAGTAACAAAGCACACTTCCACAGTTACAAAAACATATTAGTAACCACCTGCATCTTATCAGATCACCATGGATTAAAATTAGAATTCAACAACAATGCTACCCCCAGAAAGCCCACAAACTCATGGAAACTGAACAGGCAACTACTGAACCACACCTGGGTCAAGGAAGAAATAAAGAAAGAAATTAAAGCCTTCCTTAAATTTAATGAAAATAAAGACACAACATACTTAATTCAATGGAACACTATGAAAGCAGTGCTAAGAGGAAAGTTCATAACACTAAGTGCCCACTTAAAGAAATCTGAGAAAGCACACATTGGAGACTTAACAGCTCTCCTGAAAACTCTAAAAAAAAAAAGAAGCAGACTCACCTAGGAGGAGTAGAGGACTGGAAATAATCAAACTGAAGGCTGAAATCAACAGAATAGAAACACAGAAAACAATTCAAAAAAATCAATGAAACAAAAAGCTGGTTCTTGGAGAAAATCAACAAGATTGACAAACCCCTAGCCAAACTAATCAAACAGCAGAGAGAGAACAAGCAAATTAATAAGATCAGAAATGAAAAAGGGGACATAACCACAGAAACAGAAAAAATTCAGAGAATCATTAGATCTTACTACAAAAGCCTGCATGCCACAAAATTGGAAAATGTAAAAGAAATGGACATTTTTTTCGATATGTACCATATACCAAAGTTAAACCAGGACCAGGTGAACAATTTATATAGTCCTGTTAGTTGTGAAGAATTAGAAACTGTTATCAAAAACCTCCCTACCAAAATAAGCCCAGGACCAGATGGTTTCAATGCAGAATTCTACCAGAACTTCCAAGAAGACCTAATACCTATACTCCTTAATGTATTTCATAATAGAGAAACAGAACAGTCATTGCCAAATTCCTTTTATGAAGCTACAGTTACCCTGATACCTAAACCACACAAAGACTCAACCAAGAAAGAGAATTACACGCCAATCTCAATCATGAACATCGATGCAAAAATTCTCAATAAAATACTGGCAAACCGAATCCAAGAACACATTAGAAAAATTATCCACTATGATCAAGTAGGCTTCATCCCAGAGATGCAGGTCTGGTTCAACATATGAAAATCTATCAATGTAATCCATCATATAAATAAACTGAAGAAAAAAAACCATATGATCATCTCATTAGATGCTGAAAAAGCATTTTTCAAAATTCAACACCCTTTTATGATAAAGGTCTTGGAGAGATTAGGGATACAAGGGTGATTCCTAAATATAATAAAGGCTATTTACAGCAAGCTGACAACTAACATCAAATTAAACGGAGGGAAACTCAATGCCATCCCACTAAATTCAGGAACATGACAAGGCTGTCCATTTTCTCCCTATCTCTTCAATTTAGTGCTTGAAGTTCTAGCAATAGCAATAAGACAACATAAGGGGATCAAGGGGATTCGATTTGGAAAGGAAGAAGTTAAACTTTTGTTATTTGCAGATGATATGATAGGGTACATAAGCGACCCAAAAAACTCCACCAAAGAACTCCTACACCTGATAAACTCCTTTAGTAACGTGGCAGGAAACAAGATCAACTCCAAAAAAATCAGTTGCCTTTTTATACACAAAGGATAAGGAAGCAGAGAAGGAAATCAGAGAAGCATCACCTTTCACGATAGCCACAAATAGCATAAAATATCTTGGAGTAACTATAACCAAGGAAGTGAAAGATCTATTTGACAAGAACTTTAAGTCTTTGAAGAAAGAAATTGAAGAGGATACCAGAAAATGGAAGGATCTCCCTTACTCTTGGATTGGGAGGATCAACATAGTAAAAATGGCAATTCTACCAAAAGAAATCTATAGATTCGATGCAATCCTAATCAAGGCCCCATCAAAATTCTTCACAGATATTGAGAGGACAATAATCAACTTTATATGGAAAAACAAGAAACCCACAATAGTCAAAACAGTCTTATACAATAAAGGAACTTCTGGAGGCATTACCATCCCTGACTTCAAACTCTATTACAGAGCTACAGTAATGAAAACAGCTTGGTACTGGCATAAAAACAGAGAAGTTGACCAATAGAATCAAATAGAAGACCCGGATCTTAACCCACAAACCTATGAACACTTGATTTTTGATAAAGGAGCTAAAAGTACACAATGGAAGAAAAAAGTATCTTCAACAAATGGTGCTGGCATAACTGGATGTCAACCTGTAGAAGAATGAAAGTAGATCCATATCTCTTACCATGCACAAAACTCAAGTCCAAATGGATTAAAGACCTCAATATCAATCTGAACACACTGAACCTGATAGAAGAGAAAATGGGAAGTACTCTACAACAAATGGGCACAGGACACCGTTTCCTACGTATAACCCCAGCAGCACAGACATTAAGGGCAACATTGAATAAATGGGACCTCCTGAAGCTGAGCAGCTTCTGTAAAGCAAAGGACACTGTCACTAAGACAAAAAGGCAGCCAACTGACTGGGAGAAGATGTTCACCAACCCTGCAACAGACAAAGGTCTGCTCTCCAAAATATATAAGGAACTCAAGAGACTAGACTTTAAAATGCTAATTAACCCAATTAAAAACTGGGGCACTGAACTGAACAGAGAATTCTCAACAGAAGAAGTTCAAATGGCCAAAAGACACTTAAGGTCATGCTCAACCTCCTTAGCTATCATGGAAATGCAAATCAAAACAATGTTGAGATACCATCTTACACCTGTCAGATTGGCTAAAATCAAAAACACCAATGATAGCCTTTGCTGGAGAGGATGTGGGGTAAGGGGTACACTCATCCATTGCTGGTGGGAGTGAAAACTTGTGCAACTACTTTGGAGAGCAGTGTGGTGGTTTCTCAGGAAATTCAGAATCAACCTACCCCAGGACACAGCAATTCCACTCTTGGGAATATACCCAAGAAATACCCTATCATATTACAAAAGTATTTGTTCAACTATGTTCATAGCAGCATTGTTTGTAATAACCAGAACTTGGAAACAACCTAGATAACTTTCAGTGGAAGAATGGATGAAGAAACTGTGGAATATATACATATTAGAGTACTACTCAGCGATAAAAAACAATGACATCTTGAATTTTGCATGCAAATGGATGGAAATAGAAAACACTATTCTAAGTGAGGTAACCCAGACCCAAAAAGATGAACATGGGATGTACTCACTCATAATTGTTTTCTAGCCATAAATAAAAGACATTGAGCCTATAATTCGTGATCCTAGAGAAACTAAATAAGAAGGTGAACCCAAAGAGAAACATATAGTTATCCTCCTGGATATTGGAAGTAGACAAGATTGCCGGATAAAAATTGGGAACTTGGGGTTGGGGTAGGATGGGGTAAGGGGAGATGGGGAGAGAAAAGTGTGAAGGGGAGGATGGAGAGAGCTTGGGGGAATGGGATGGTTGAGATATAGGAAGGGTAGATATGGGAACAGGGAAGTATATATCTTAATTAAGGGAGCCATTTTAGGGTTGTCAAGAGACTTGACTCTAGAAGGGTTCCCAGGAGTGTCCATGGAGATGCCCCCAGCTAGTTCCTTGGGCAGCTGAGGAGAGGGAGCCTGAAATGGCCAGATCCTATAGCCATACTGATGAATATCTTGCATATCACCATAGAACATTCATCTGGCGATGGATGGAAATAGAGACAGAGCCCCACATTGGAGCACCGGACTGAGCTCCCAAGGTCCAAATGAGGAGCAGAAGGAGGGAGAACATGAGCAAGGAAGTCAGGACCGGGAGTGGTGCACCCACCAGTGGCACCGAGATGATGGGGCTGATCTAATTGGAGCTCACCAAGGCCAGCTGTACTGGGACTGAAAAAGCATGGGATAAAACCAGACTCCCTGAACATGGCGGACAATGAGGGCTGCTGAGAAGCCAAGGACAATGGCACTGGATTTTGATCGTTCTACATATACTGGCTTTGGGGGCGCCTAACCTGTTTGGATGCTCACCTTCCTACACCTGGATGGAGGGGGGCGGAACTTGGACTTCCCATAGGGCAGGAAAATCTTACTGCTCTTAGGACAGGAAAGGGAGAGGGAATGGAGGGGGAAGACGGAGGCAAATAGGAGGCGGGGAGGAGGCCAAAATTTTTATTTAAAAAGTGCAGAACAGCCGGGCGGTGGTGGCGCACGCCTTTAATCCCAGCACTCGGGAGGCAGAGGCAGGAGGATCTCTGTGAGTTCAAGACCAGCCTGGTCTACAAGAGCTAGCTCCAGGACAGGCTCTAAAGCTGCAGAGAAACCCTGTCTCGAAAAACCAAAAAAAAAAAAAAAGTGCAGAACACCAAATAGACTGAGATAGAGAAGAAGTTTCTTTCATCACATGATAATCAAATATTAAACTCAAGAACAAAGAAAGAATATTAGAAACAGCAAAGAAAAGTTAAAATAACATGAAACATATAATCTTAAACCTGTTAGAACAGCCTTTGGTTTTTCAATGGGGATTCTAAAAGTCAAAAAGGCCTGAACATAGGTTCTACAAACTCTTACAGACCACACATATCTACCCAGATGACTATACTCAGTCAAGCATTCAATAATAATCGATGGAAAAAATCTCATAATAAAACAAAATTTGAGCAAAATTTATCTGCAAATTCAGCCAAACAGAATGAGCTAAAAGGAAAATGCTTACCCAAAGAGATTAACAATACCCACAAGTACGAACAGAAAAAAATAATAGCACATCCAAAGCAAATCAAAAGAAGGGAGAAAAATCTACACCACAACAACAAAATAGCAGGTATCAACAACTGGGGCTCATTGATAATTCTCAACATCAATGTTCTGTTTTACTGAATAAAAGAACATAGACTTAAGAATGGATGTAAAAAAAGATACATCCT